>NW_024076254.1:0-1959 GCF_014754425.2 Oryx dammah
TCTTGTTCCTCCTTAAAATTTGTTCCTCCTTAAAAGGACCTTTAGATGATTAGCACCATGGTTGTCATCATCATCGTCAAAGTTATTACACATGCATAATATTTCTTATCTGCATATTATAATTCCATACCAAACTCAAATTCAGATGCTTTTGTCTGCTTCCTCTTTTTTAATTTTTAAACTTTGAATTGAAGTATAGTTGATTTATAATGTACTAATTTCTGCTGTACAGCAAAGTAATTCAGTCATACATATGTCCATTATGATTTATCTCAGGATATTGAGATATATATTCTCAGTGCTATACAGTTCTCTGTGCTATACGGTAGGACCTTGTTGTTTTTCCATTCTATATATAAGAGTTTGCATCTGCTAGTCCCAACCTCCCACTCCATCCCTCCTCCAGCCCCCTCCTTCTTGGCAACGACAAGTCTGTCCTCTATGTAAATCTATTTCTGTTTCTTATATAAGTTCATTTGAGCCTTATTTTAGATTCCACATGTAAGTGATATCATATGATATTTGTCTTTCTCTATCTGACTTACTTCACTTAGTATGGATTCACCTGTCCCTGGATTCACCCATCCATGTTCCTAGATGGACCTAGAGAATGGTAAAATTCCATTGTATTGAATATATATATATACCACATCTTCTTTGCCCATTCATCTGTCTGTGGGCATTTAGCTTGTTTCCGTGTCTTGACTATTGTAAGTAGTGCTGCTGTTGGGGTGCACATGGGGTGCATGTGTCTCTTTGAATCACGGTTTTCTCTGAATCTATGCCCAGGAGTGGGATTGCTGGATGTGCTGGTACCTCTGTTTTTCTGAGGAATCTCCATGCTGTTCTCCATGGTGACTGCTCCAACTCATGCTTGCTCTTTCTGAATGTTGTCTTACGTGAAGCCCATGAACATTTTATTTTATTTCATTCTATTTTGATTTATTTTGCTTCTGGGTGTTTTGTTTATTAAAATCAGTAACAAAACACCCAGGATCCCCGATACTTTGAATATCTTTCTAAGTTTGAAAACTTTAATCAGTTTCATCTGCCATTTTATCTTACTGAGCAATGTTGGCATTCTCTGGATAATCCACCAGCTTTCTCCCCCTCCCCCACCAAGCTCTGGCCACTCTGCATTTACTCAAAGGGCAGGTGGCACTCTCCCAGCATGAGCTATCGTGTTGTCCAGAGGTTACACTTGACAACATGAAAACTAAGGCTCAGAGGGGAATGAAGGTGTCCTGTGTTAGTGCTCAGTGAGGAAAGAGGCCTGCCCTATCCTTTGGGGACTCGGGGCAAAGGGAAGAGAGAGTTGAAGGAGGTACGGCAGTATATGTGGGCCTGTCAGACAGTATTCTGTGACAGGTGATGGGTAAGCAGGGACTTGAAGGAAGTGAAGGAATAAAGCAGGGGCTATGGAGATAGAACATTCCAGCCAGGAAGAGTGGCAAGTACAAAGCCTGAGGGAGGCAGATGCAGTGAGCATCCTGAACAGAGTGAGCAGGAGGAAAGAGGTGGAAGATGACTGCACAGAGGGGTGCTGGGCCAGATCGTGGAGCCTGGTGGACCATGTGGAAGAGGCTTCCAGAAGAAGGGTGTAAACCAGAGCCATATGACATGCTGTGGTGCTTGCAGGAGCGGGAGGAATCGGTGTCTTCACAAAGGTAGGCACCATTAGGTAGTCAGTGACAGATGCCTGGTTAGATGGACGCAGGAGAAGAGGATGATGGGTAGCTTTCTGGAGGAGCCAGTACACTCGGAGGTCAGCAGAGAAAGAAGGTCTTGCTGGAGGCGGAAGAGCGAAGGATTTTTTTTTTTTTTTTTTTATGGAGGAATCAACAGCATATTTTTAGCCTGAATGGAATAATCCAGTAGAGGAAAAAACTGTGGTTTTGTTCTCCCTTAATATTTATGTTTCCTAGAGGTGCTCCTGCCTTGTATTGCCCACATCTTTCT
>NW_024076255.1:0-1959 GCF_014754425.2 Oryx dammah
TCCTGTGTCAGGAGTGGACCCGTGTCTACACCACAACCATAGCTGGGCCTGAGTTGGACATCAGTGTGTGACTTTAATCTGAGAAGAAGCTCTCTCCCCATGCTTGGGCTGGGTGAGAAGAATGTGGCCAGTCCTCCTAGGAAGGCAAAGACCCCAGATGTTGGCTCTCAGATTTTCCTTTAAAAGGATCCATTAGAGAAAATAGAAAAAATATACAATCATTTATTTTGATCACTCGTACTATGAATTGAACATTATTTTATGCCTATGCCTTTTATAGAAAGACACAGACACACATAGAAATGAGGGTCATACTTGTTAACATAGTCACCTAATAGAAAATAGGGTTAAACAAGAGACAAGAGGAATAAGGATGTGACTTGAATGTGCAGTGAGGTCAGACTGTGTCAGCTGAAGCCTGGACCTTAGCCATGGAGCCCTGCTTCCCTCTGGGGCTGAATGGATGGAGTGCAGGCCATGGACTCCTACTCTGGACCTGCTGGGTTGCGGGGGACAGCTGCTCTTCACGCTCACGTTGCTGAGCAACCCTCTGCTATTCACTCATCACACTGTCATCTGATGTTAGTGCCCCTAGTAAGCCTTGCTTGGGTTGATTCTGAACTCATTTTGTCCTTTTGGGGGGACGTAGATGTCTCAGTATATGAGATTGCATTGCACAGATGAGGTCAGGGCCTCCATATCTCTGTTCTTATGAGGAAGAAAGCATCTCACATCTGTCCACACAGCTGGGTTCAGGGATCGGATCTGGTGGCACCCCATCTGCACTGAGAAAATGAATCAAGAGGTAGCAGCCTCAGTAAGTCACAGATCAGGGAAGACTGCGGGCGGCTGGTGGAACGTCAGGGATAACCTTAGTGCTGCAAGGAGTCCTGTCTGCTCTTTCCTTCAGGGTCAAGGGCGTGGTCGAAGGGGCAGCATCTGAACATTCTGGGCGTAAGTTTCCCAACTCATCTAGGAGCTCATTGGAGGAACTGTATTTTTAAATGGGGTTCCCTGGTGGCTCAGCAGTAAAGAATCTACCTGCAATGCAGGAGACAAAGGAGACTTGGGTTCGATCCCTGGGTCAGGAAGATCTCCTGGAGGAGGGCATGGCAACCCACTCTAGTATTCTTGCCTGGAGAATCCCCATGGACAGAGGAGCCTGGCAGGCTGCAGTCCATAGGGCCGCAGAGTCAGACACGACTGAAGCAACTGAGTATGCACTTGCATATACTTCCGTAATGGGGAACCATGACCCACAGCCTAGTGTGTTTGATAACAATTACATGCCTGTGTAGAGAGATCTTTTCTTCCATTAGCTGTGACCTTTTGAAAGTGAGCAAAGTTGGTTGTGGTTTAACTGTGCTTATATATTTTTGACACCTCAGCTACCCCTTGTACAGTCTCAACCAGCAGGGCCTGTTTGACTTTAAATAGTTTCCACAAATCAACCAAAATGTGGTTTTGAGCATGTGAACAAAACGGAAGCCTGAGAGAATGAAACCCCATCAGCCACACCAGCGCCCTCCTGCTGCCACTCAGGCTGTCACCCCAGCTGCACTGCTCTCCCATCTCCACCCCTCCCAGGCCAGAGCAGCCCAGGGCGAGAGGGGCAAGAAGTTGGAGACCACAGGAGACGCTGTCCAGTATGGTCCTGGCCGGGAAATCAGCTGCGCAAAACTTTTCAGAGATTTGCAAATTCCCCCTTTATAAAATTTTTATTGTTTCCTTTTTAAAATTTAATCTTTATTTTATAGTAGTGTATAGTTGATTTATAATGCTTGTTAATTTCAGGGGTACAGCAAAGTGATCCAGTTATGCATATACATATATCCATTCTTCTTCAGATTCTTTTCTCATATAAGTTATCACAGAATATTGAGCAGAGTTCTTTGTGCTATGCCGTAGGTCATTGTCGATCATCTGTTTTATATTTAGCAGTTTGTATATGTTAATCCT
>NW_024076257.1:0-1958 GCF_014754425.2 Oryx dammah
AGTGTCTTATGGAAATTGTATTATTTTTCTCTTGCATATAATTGTGCATTCCTTCTGGGATTGATATCGGTGGAAGATAAGGGTCAGGTTTCATATGGACATCCAACTGACTCAATCTTTTTCTGAAAAGACTCTTTTCCCCACTTCAGTGCCACCTTCGTCATTAGCAGAAGGGCAAGTATGTCTGTCCTTTTTAAGACTCTCTATTCTGTTCCATGTTATCATTTGTCTCTCCTTGCACCAATACTGCATTTTCTTAATTATAACTTTGTTGTTGTTGTTGTTCAATCGCTAAGTCATGTCTGACTCTTTGTGACCCCATTGACTACAGCTCACCAGCCTTCTGTGTCCTTCACTATCTCCCAGAGTTTCAAACTTTGTAGTAAGTCTTAATAATTTTAATTTACAAGAGTTACTTTATATTAACTCTTCTAACTTTGTTGCTTTTCTTACCAGCTGTGATGGTCATTCTTGGTTGCTTGTATTTTGTATGAATTTAGAAATCAGCTTGTCATTTTCACCAAAAAGAAAAGCTTAAGGGTATTTTCATTCAAATTAGATTTAAAAATTTGAGAGGAGACAACGAAATTTCAGGATGATTGACATTGACAATGTTGAATTTTCCAAATCATTGACATAATACATCCCTCCATTCTGTTAGATCTTGAATTTCTCTCAGAAATTTTGCCCAACTTCTACTAGGACTTCTCCTAGGTATTTTATTTTTGATATTATGAGTATTTTTGTGAAAGTGTCCTGGCAATGAATGCTCTTTGACTTGTTTTCATCTTTTAATTTTTTAAATTTTGATGTCATTTGAGACATTAAAATGTTGAGAAAGTAATATAAAAATTCCCCTATGACCTTTACTTGGGTTTCTAAATGTTAATATCAATATTTCGCTTTAATCTCTGTGTGTGTGTGAGTGTCCTTCCTTCTTGATTCCCCTTCTGCCCCATTTCTTCCTGAATACGTAAAATCTTTCTGAATTAAGTTGAAGAAATGATGTTCCTTTACCCTTAGAACACTTCTGGAATTTCCTTATAGAACCAGAGTTCAGTCAAGTCTTTAAATGACTTCAACTCCAGGTGACATCTAATTGCAGCACTGAAAGACCCGATTGAAAGACTGCCAAACTGAGTTTTTTTCTGATTAATGACTCAAAATCATAAGCAAAATGAAGTATATATTCTTTTCCTTCAGCTAAAAGTTTTGTCTTTTCATATTGATCAAATTGCTAACATCTGTTGAATCACAGAAAAAACAAGAGAGTTCTAGAAAAACATCTACTTCTGCTTTATTGACTATGCCAAATCTTTGACTGTGTGGATCATAACAAACTATGGAAAATTCTTAGAGATGGGAATACCAGACCACCTTACCTGCCTCCTGTATGCAGATCAAGAAGCAATAGTTAGAACTGGACATGGAAAAACAGACTGGTTCCAAATAGGGAAAAGAGTATGTCAAGGCTGTATGTTGTCAGTCTGCTTGTTTAACTTATATGCAGAGTACATCATGTGAACTGCTGGGCTGGATGAAGCGCGAGCTGGAATCAAGATTTCCAGGAAAAATATCAATAACCTCAGATTGCTGATGACACCACCTTTATGGCAGAAAGCAAAGAGGAGCTGAAGAGCCTCTTGATGAACGTGAAAGAGTAGAGTGAGAAAGCTGACTTAAAACTCAACGTTCAAAAAACGAACATCAAGGCATTCAGTCCCATCACTTCATGGCAAATAGATGGGGAAACAATGGAAACAGTGACAGACTTTATTTTCTTGGGCTCCAAAATCACTGTAGATGGTGACTGCAGCCATGAAATTAAAAGATATCTGCTCCTTGGAGAAAAGCTATGACAAACCTAGACAGCACATTAAAAAGCAGAGACATTACTTTTCTGACAAATGCCCATTTAGTCAAATCTATGGCTTTTCCAATAGTCATGTATGGATGTA
>NW_024076258.1:0-1958 GCF_014754425.2 Oryx dammah
AGGGCAGAAATGTGGCCGAGGCCCTGTCTGTCTGGCCTGGCTGATCCGGCTGAGTGGCAGAGAACCCAGAAGACAGGGTCACTGGCAGGGAGTGGGAGGGTGGCCTGCAAGCCCGTTCTCAGCCAGAGTAGTGAGAGATCCCAAGCACTCCCCACCACCGCTCCACCCCCACTCCCCCCACGGAGTGTGTGCTCAAGGCCCACATCCTTCTTTCCTCCAGGAACATGAGCTCCAGGGGTGGGAAAGTCTATGACAGGGGCGTGGTCGTGGGCTCCCCACTCTCCCAGGGACCCAGCAGGCACACAGCTGGAGCCCTCCCTGTGCTTGTGGGATCCACAGTTTTGGGTCACCAGTTGTATCACCCTCCCCTAGCAGCTTTCCCGGAAGGTGCATGTTCGTGTCACCATTCCCATTTTCAAGGAGGAGATGGATGCCCTGCGCTTCGGTCACCCCCCAGAGCCTCCCCCTCCCGCCTGTACATCATTGATAAACACACACACACACACAGAGAGATTCACACACAAACACACACATACTCCTGAGACTCAGAATGAAATATCAATTAATCTGTAGATTAATCCGTATTCTATCGGGGATTAGCATTCATCCGCTTGCTTATCCTTCTATTTATCAAGCATTTAACTTCAACAGAAGACCTGGTAGCTAGTTTTTCGAAAAGGAGTCTGATTATTTCAGCCTACACCCTCATTGTGAGTCAGCTTTGCTTCCCAGTGTTCTTCAGGTTTTAGTCCATTTTATCAGGAATGTGACGTTTATCACAGAAAGCCTACTCATAGCAGCCACTCATTTTCTTTATAAGGGCAGTGACGGAGGATTTATGCTTCCCTTTGCGTTTCCGATATTGAGAATGAGATTTTACTTTTCTTCTTTGTGATATCTTCTATTCTACCGATACTTTGAATCCCTCCAGATAACCAACTTTGGCTTTGTTGGTTTAACTCCTGTTCATTTCTCCTCTCCTCTTTGTATTTCCTTCGTCATTTCTTTGGGTAGGTAATCTATTCTTACCTAACTTCCTGAATGGAGGCTGGGAAAATTTTCACCCTGTTCTTCTACTAGACGTTTGTGATATGATATATTTTCACTATGCACCTTTTCCGCTCCTTTCCCTGCACTTTTAACTTGTGATAACCTCACAATCCTTTAGACCTTACTGTTACCCAGTTTTTCCTGGGGCCTCTCTTCTGTGTAATTGGTTTAGGACTAGTTACTAAGAATTTGGGGATTTGCTGGTTCTCTCTTGAGTAATGATTCTCCCTCAGTCTCATTGTAACAGAGAAGGAACGCTAGTACTGTCAGTCATGGGAGACTTGTGACGCTGGGGTATGTCACGGCATGAGCCTGCCCCGCCACCTCTGCTCCTGCCCAGACCTTCTGGAACCATCTCCCTGCTCCGTGTCCTCTAACACTTTCAGGCATCAACCTCCGCCGGGCGCTCCGAGCGGGGCGAAACCTTCTGGAAGCCGCGCAAAGCCTGATGGGAGACGCCGCTCAGTGCTTCCGGGTGGTGTGGGCGCCGAGCCTGAGCGACCTGTCCTCACACACCCGCGGCGGTTGCGCTACCTAGAGCCTGTGGAACCCCCTGGAGGTCGCGTCCGGGAAGGTGCCAGAAGGTTTGGGCAAGACGAGGGTGGGGTCGGGAGGCAGTGGAAAGGAAATTACACGGTCTGGCTGGGACACGGGGGCGGGGAACTTCCACGGTTCTTGGCAGGACGCGAGTATCAGGGAAGATTCTGGAAGGAAGGTTCCAGAAGGTCTGCCGGCACATGGCATCCCCCCGGGGAACATTGGGGACGCCTGGGAAGGACATGGAGCGCGGAGACGTTTGTAGCAGCACACGGCAGTTGTAGCACAGAACAAGACGACGGGTGGAGAGTGGAGTCAGGGGCGTGTGGGGGAGATAGGTCTCCGGAGCTCTGGGCCGGACACGGGGAGTG
>NW_024076259.1:0-1957 GCF_014754425.2 Oryx dammah
CATGCAGGGGCGCCACGCGCCTCCCGGAGGTCTTGGCTCTGGGGCTGCTTCCCTGAGCTGGGGCTTTGGGCGGGAACTCAGAATCGCAGGGGCAGGCCCCAACCACTTGCACACGTCTGTGCTGGAGAGGAGATCCCTAGGGAAACACGGTCTGTCAAGCACAGGCAGGCGAGCAGGGTCTCAGCATCCGCGTTGTGGGGCTGTCTCCCCCACCCAGGGTACTGGGAGCCTGGTGCTCTCCGTGCTGCCCTGGGTACGGGCGGCCAAGCCCCAGAGGGAGAATCCTTGCAGTTGAGCCTCCCTCCCGTCTGACACACCGCTAAGTGCTGCAGCCCTTGGCAGGGTGAAAGCCACCGGCCCCTAAAGCCTCCCCAATGGCGCCTGGGCCCTAGGTTCAAAGGCAAGGCAGGAGAGGAGCTGAGGCCAGGAAGGCGCCAGTGGTGTCTCCCAACCTGGGGCAGCATGATCCTTCCTGGGCAGGAATACTAGCAGCGAGGCAAGTCTGGGCAAGTGTCGCCCAGGGCAGAGCAACCTCACACCAGGGACTCTGCAAGATCGGGCCTCTGAGCAGAGCTGGAGTCTGCCGTTCTGGAGTCGCACTTGGGATTTCCCATCTAGAACTTGCAGACGCACGGAGCGGGGCTGCCTGCTCTTTCCCGAGGAGACTCGCTTTCCAGCGTGCTGTGCACTCGGCTTCCATGCAGGGGTGCCACGCGCCTCCCGGAGGCCTTGGCTCTGGGGCTGCTTCCCTTAGCTGGGGCTTTGGGCGGGAACTCAGAATCTCAGGGGCAGGCCCCAACCACTTGCACGCGTCTGTGCTGGAGAGGAGATCCCTAGGGAAACACGGTCTTTCAAGCACAGGCAGGCGAGCAGGGTCTCAGCATCTGCGTGGTGGGGCTGTCTCCCCCACCCAGGGGCTGCCTCCCCCACCCAGGGGCCTGGGAGCCTGGTGCTCTCCGTGCTGCCCTGAGTCCGGGCGGCCAAGCCCCAGAGGGAGAAGCCTTGCAGTTGAGCTTCCCTTCCATCTGACACAGAGCTAAGTGCTGGAGCCCTTGGCAGGGTGAAAGCCACCGTCCCCTAAAGCCTATCCAAGGGCGCCTGGGCCCTAGGTGCAAAGGCAAGGCAGGAGAGGACCTGAGACCAGGAAGGCGCCAGTTGCGTCTCCCAGCCTGGGGCAGCATGCTCCTTCCTGGGCAGGAACACTAGCAGCGAGGCAAGTCTGGGCAAGTGTCGCCCAGGGCAGAGCAGGCTCACACCAGGGATTCTGCAAGATTGGGCCTCTGAGCAGAGCCGGAGCTCTGCTGTTCTGGAGGCGCACGTGGGATTTCCCAGCCAGGCCATGCAGACGCTCGCAGCTGGGCTGCCTGCTCTTATTCTGAGGAGGCTCGCTTTCCAGCGTGGTGTGCAGTCGGTTTCTTTTCGGGGGCGCCACACGCCTCCTGGAGGTCTTGGCTCTGGGGCTGCTTCCCTGAGCTGGGGCTGAGGGCGGGAGCTCAGAACCGCAAGGGCAGGCCCCAACCACTTGCAAGCGACTGTGATGGGGAGGAAAGCCGTAGCCAAACTCGGTCTGTCAAGCACTGGCAGGCGAGCAGGGTCTCAGCCTCCGCATTGTGGGGCTGACTCCCCCACCCAGGGGCCCTGGGAGACTGGTGCTCTCCGTGCTGCGCCTAGCCCGGGCGGCCAAGCCCAAGCAGGAGAAACCTTGCAGTTGTGCTTCACTTCCGTCTGACACAGCGCTAAGTGCTGGAACCTTTGGCAGGGTGAAAGCCACCGGCCCCTAAAACCTTCCAAAGGGCGCCTGGGCGCTAGGTGCAAAGGCAAGGCAGGAGAGGAGCTGAGGCCAGGAAGGCGCCAGTTGCGTCTCACAGCCTGGGGCAGCATTCTCATTCCTGGGCAAGAACACTAGCAGCGAGGCAAGTCTTGGCAAGTCTGGCCCAGGGCAGGGCAGGCTCACACC
>NW_024076260.1:0-1957 GCF_014754425.2 Oryx dammah
TGGGATTTCCCAGCCAGGCCTTGCAGACGCACGCAGCTGGGCTGCCTGCTCTTCCTCCAAGGAGGCTCGCTTTCCAGCGTGCTGTTTACTCGGTTTCCATGCGGGGGCGCAACACGCCTCCCGGAGGTCTTCACTCCATGGCTGCTTCAATGACCTGGGGCTGAGGGAGGGATCTCAGAACCACAGGGGCAGGCCCCAACCACTTGCAAGCGTCTGTGATGGGGAGGAGAGCCATAGGGAAACTCGGTCTGTAAAGCACTGGCAGGCGAGCAGGGTCTCAGCCTCCAAGTTGTGGGGCTGCCTCCCCCAACCAGGGGCCTGGGAGAGTGGTGCTCTCCGTGCTGCGCCTATCTCGGGCAGCCAAGCCCAAGAGGGAGAAGCATTGCAGTTGGGCTTCCTTTCGGTCTGACACAGCGCTTAGTGCTGTAGCCCTTGGCAGTGTGAAAGCCACCGGCCCCTAAAAACTCTACAAGGGCGCCTGGGCTCTAGGTGTAAAGGCAAGGCAGGAGAGGAGCTGAGGCCAGGAAGCCGCCAGTGGCGTCTCCCAGCCTGGGACAGCATGCTTCTTCCTGGGCAGGTACACTAGTAGCAAGACAAAATGGGCAAGTCTCGCCCAGGGCAGAGCAGCTTCACACTAGGGACTCTGCCAGATCAGGCTATGAGCAGAGCTGGAGCTCTGCTGTTCAGGAGGCGCACTTGGGATTTCCCAGCCAGGCCTTGCAGATGCACGCATCTGGGTTGCCTGCTCTTCCCCCGAGAAGGCTCGCTTTCCAGCGTGCTGTGCACTCGGCTACCATGCGGGGGCGCCACGCGCCTCCCGGAGGTCTTCGTTCCGGGGCTGCTTCCCTGAGCTGGGGCTTTGGTCGAGAACTCAGAACAGCAGGGGCAGGCCCCAACCACTTACTCGTGTATGTGCTGGGGAGGAGAGCCTTAGGGAAACTCGGTATGTCAAGCACTGGCAGGCGAGCAGGGTCTCAGCCTCCACGTTGTGGGGCAGACTCCCCCACCCAGAGGCCCTGGGAACCTGGTGCTCTCCGTGCTGCGCTGAGTCCGGTCGGACAAGCCCCAGCGGGAGAAGCCTTGCAGTTGGGCTTCCCTCCAATCTGACACAGCGCTAAGTGCTGGAGCCCTTGGCAGGGTGAAATCCACCGTCCCCTAAAGCCTCCCCAAGGGCGCCTGCGCCCTAGCTGCAAAGGCAAGGCAGGAGAGGAGCTGAGGCCCGGAAGGCAACAGTAGCGTCTCCCAGCCTTGCGCAGCATGGTTCTTCCTGGGCAGGAACACTAGCAGTGAGACAAGTCTGGGCAAATCTCGCCCATGCCAGAGCAGCCTCACACCAGGCATTCTGCCAGACCAGGCTATGAGCAGAGTTGGAGCTCTGCCGTTCTGGAGGCGCACTTGGGATTTCCCAGCCAGGCCTTGCAGATGCACGCAGCTGGGCTGCCTGCTCTTCCCCCGAGGAGGCTTGATTTCCAGCATGCTGTACACTGGGCTTCCATGCGGAGACGCCACGCGCCTCCCGGAGGTCTTGGCTCCAGGGCTGCTTCCCTGAGCTGGGGCTGTGGGCCGGAGCTCAGAACCGCAGGAGCAGTTCCCAAACACAAGCACGCGTCTGTGCTGGGGAGGAGAGCCCTAGGGAAACTCGGTCTGTGAAACACTGGCAGGCAAGCAGGGTCTCAGCCTCCCCGGTGTGGGGCTTCCTCCCACACCCAGGGGCCCTGGAAGCCTGGTGATCTCCGTGCTGCGCTGAGTCCGGGAGGGCAAGCCTCAGCAGGAGTAGCCTTGCAGTTGGGCTTCCCTCCCGTCTGACACAGTCTAAGTGCTGGAGCCCTTGGCAGGGTGAAAGCCACCGGCCCCTAAAGCCTCCCCAAGGGCGCCTGTGCCCTAGGTGCAAAGGCAAGGCAGGAGAGGAGCTGAGGCCAGGAAGGCGCCAGTGGCATCTCGCAGCCTGGGGCAACAT
>NW_024076261.1:0-1956 GCF_014754425.2 Oryx dammah
CAAGGGGAGGACCGAGCATGGACTGGTAGGGATGGAAATGTGGGCTCAGGAGTGTTTGTTGGGGTCTTGCACAAAGGCAAGTTGAGCCTCGTTCAGTTCAGCAAATGTTATGGGTATCAGGAGTGTTTCCTGGGGGTACTGACCAAGGACAGGACACACCCTAGTTCGGAGGCAGGGAGTGAGTTGTGGGCTCAGGATTGTAGGTCGCTGGCTTGAATATGGACAGGACTAGCCTGATAATCAGAGAGAGGCTCAGCAGTGTTGGCTGGCACCATGAACAAGTGCAGGATCCATCCTAGGTCAGAGCAGAGATGACGTTGTGGGCTCAGGAGTGTCTGTTGGGGCTGGAATAAAGGCAGAGTCCAGCCTGTGTGAGTTCTGGGAATGAGATATGTGCTAACGAGTATTCGTCGGGGCATGAAACCGGTGCAGGACCCAGCAGAATTCAGTTCAGGGACCATGATGTGGGCCTAGGAGCGACTGTCTGGGGCTTGAAGAAGGATAAAACCCATTCTGGATCAGTAGAGGGACTGAAATATGGGCTCTGGGATATTTGTTGAGGGCTTGTGCAAGTACAGGGCCCCCCGGGTTCAATGCAGGGACAGTAGGTGGGCTCATGAGTGTCCCTCGTGTTTGAACAAGCACAGGACCACCCTGGGTCAGTGAAGGGACCTTGGTGTGGGATCCAGAGGCGTTTTCAGGGGCACGAACAAGCGAAGGATCCACCTTGGTTAAGTTCAGGGACACAGAGGTGTGCTAAGGAGTGTTGTATGTGTCTTGCACAAGGGCAGGACCCAGCATGAGTCAGCGAACGGACCTAGTGGTGGGCTCGAGCATTTTTTGGAAGCTTGGACAACATACGGGCACTTTGAAGTGTTTGCTGGAGGCTTGAACAATGCAAGATTCAGCCTGATTGACTGCAGGGACCTAGTGTCCTAGGGCTCAGGAGTGTTTTTCGGGGGTCTGCTCAAAGGCATGACCCCACCTTCTTGAGTGCAGCCAGTGGGATATGGGATCACCCGTGTATCCTGGGGAACTGAAGAATGGCGATACACACCAGAGTTCTGAGGCATGGAGCTACTTGTTGGCTCAGGAATGCTTGCCGGTGGCTCAAATAAGGCCAGGAACTAGCATGAGAGACAGATACAGGCTCAGCTATGTTGGTCGATGGCTTGAATAAGTGCAGGTCCCAGCACTTATGGAGGGACATGGAGGGACAGAGATGCGGGTGCAGGAGAGCTTCTCGGGGGCGTAAACAAAGGCAGGTCCCAGCATGGTTCAGGGCAGGAACCGAGAGCTGAGCTCAGAAGTTTATGTTGGGGACTTGAACAAAGGCAGGGCCCCAACGGGTTTGCAGGGCCCATGATGTGGGCTCAGGAGCACTTGTTGGGGTGCAACAGGGTTAGCTCCCAAAATGTTTCAGCACCAGACTCAAGATGTAAGCTCAGGCCTGATATTAGGGCTCATGAACATGGGCAGAGCTTAGCCTCGTACTGTGCAGACCAGACATTTGGGCTCAGGGTTGTCTGTCGGAGCTTGCACATGGGAAGAAGATAGCCTGGTTCAGTGCAGGGACTGAGATGTGGCTTCCAAAGTATTTTTCGTGGCCTTAAAGAAGGGCATGACACAGCCTGGTCAGTGTAAGCACCGAAAGGAGGCTCAGGCATATTTGTCGGGGTGGAAGAAGTGCAGGACCCAGTCTCCTTGGGTAGAGAGACCAGGAGGGAGGCTCGCGAGTGTTTGCAAGGATCTTTCACAAGGCCGGACACAGCCTGGTTCAGTGCAGGTCCTTAGATGTCAATTCAGGAGTATCCTTTGAGGCTTCAAGATGGGCAGAACATAGACTACTTCAGTACAGGGACCGAGATGCGAGCTCTGGATATTTGCCTTGGTCTTGAACAAGGTCAGTACCGAGCATGGACTGCTTAGGGATGTAAATGTGGGCTCTGGAGTGTT
>NW_024076262.1:0-1955 GCF_014754425.2 Oryx dammah
GGGAGCTGGTGATGGACAGGGAGGCCTGGCGTGCTGCGATTCATGGGTCGCAAAGAGTCGGACATGACTGAGCGACTGAACTGACTGAACTGAAGTTTCTATGCAGAATGAACATCGGGATAAATAATCTATGAAGAGGTTCATATTACTTATGGATTTATTATACCCAGTTGTGGATGCGACTGGTGATAGAAGCAAGATCCGACGCTGTAAAGAGCAATATTGCATAGGAACCTTGAATGTCAGGTCCATGAATCAAGGCAAATTGGAAGTGGTCAAACAAGAGATGGCAAGGGTGAACGTCGACATTCTAGGAATCAGCGAACTAAAATGGACTGGAATGGGTGAATTTAACTCACATGACCATTATATCTACGACTGTGGGCAGGAATCCCTCAGAAGAAATGGAGTAGCCATCATGGTCAACAAAAGAGTCCGAAATGTAGTACTTGGATGCATCTCAAAAATGACAGAATGATCTCTGTTCATTTCCAAGGCAAACCATTCAATATCACAGTGATCCAAGTCTACGCCCCAACCAGTAATGCTGAAGAAGCTGAAGTTGAACGGTTTTATGAAGACCTACAAGACCTTTTAGAACTAACACCCAAAAAAGATGTCCTTTTCATTACAGGGGACTGGAATGCAAAAGTAGGAAGTCAAGGAACACCTGGAGTAACAGGCAAATTTGGCCTTGGAATGCAGAATGAAGCAGGGCAAAGGCTAATAGAGTTTTGCCAAGAAAATGCACTGGTCATAGCAAACACCCTCTTCCAACAACACAAGAGAAGACTCTACACCTGGACATCACCAGATGGTCAACACCAAAATCAGACTGATATATTCTTTGCAGCCAAAGATGGAGAAGCTCTATACAGTCAACAAAAACAAGACCAGGAGCTGACTGTGGCTCAGATCATGAACTCCTTATTACCAAATTCAGACTTAAATTGAAGAAAGTAGGGAAAAGCGCTAGACCATTCAGGTATGACCTAAATCAAATTCCTTATGATTATACAGTGGAAGTGAGAAATAGATTTAAGGGCCTAGATCTGATAGATAGAGTGCCTGATGAACTACAGAATGAGGTTCATGACATTGTACAGGAGACAGGGATCAAGACCATCCCCATGGAAAAGAAATGCAAAAAAGCAAAATGGCTGTCTGGGGAGGCCTTACAAATAGCTGTGAAAAGAAGAGAGGCGAAAAGCAAAGGAGAAAAGGAAAGATAGAAGCATCTGAATGCAGAGTTCCAAAGAATAGCAAGAAGAGATAAGAAAGCCTTCTTCAGCGATCAATGCAAAGAAATAGAGGAAAACAACAGAACAGGAAAGACTAGAGATCTCTTCTAGAAAATCAGAGATACCAAGGGAACATTTCATGCAAAGATGAGCTTGATAAAGGACAGAAATGGTATGGACCTAACAGAAGCAGAAGATATTAAGAAGAGGTGGCAAGAATACATGGAAGAACTGTACAAAAAAGATCTTCATGACTCAGATAATCATGATGATGTGATCACTAATCTAGAGCCAGACATCTTGGAATGTGAAGTCAAGTGGGCCTTAGAAAGCATCACTATGAACAAAGCTAGTGGAGGTGATGGCATTCCAGTTGAGCTGTTTCAAATCCTGAAAGATGATACTGTGAAAGTGCTGCACTCAATATGCCAGCAAAGTTGGAAAACTCAGCAGTGGCCACAGGACTGGAAAAGGTCAGTTTTCATTCCAATTCCAAAGAAAGGCAATGCCAAAGAATGCTCAAACTACCGCACAATTGCACTCATCTCACATGCTAGTAAAGTAATGCTCAAAATTCTCCAAGCCAGGCTTCAGCAATATGTGAACCGTGAACTCCCTGATGTTCAAGCTGGTTTTCGAAAAGGCAGAGGAACCAGAGATCAAGTTGCCAACATCCGCTGGATCATGGAAAAAGCAAGAGAGTTCCAGAGAAAC
>NW_024076264.1:0-1955 GCF_014754425.2 Oryx dammah
CACGACCCAGCCTTCTTTAGTGTAGCGAGTGGCATGTGTGATCACTAGTGTTTCCTGGGGGAATGAACAATGGTGGTACACTCCATAGTTCCAAGGCATGGAGCTACTTGTAGGCTCATTCTACTTGCTTTACGGTGGCTAAATAAGGCTGGGAACCAGCATGAGAGTCAGATACAGGCTCAGGTATGTTGGTCGGGGCCATAATATGTTCAGAACCCAGCCTGATTCATGGTAGGGACAGAGATGCGGGCTCAGGAGTGTTTCTCGGAGGCTTAAACAAAGGCTGGACCCAGCATAGTTCAGTGCCTGAAACGAACTGAGAGCTCAGGAGTTCTGTCGGGGGCTTGACAAAGGCAGGGCCTCACCAGGATCAGTGCAAGGCCCATGATGTGGGCATAGGAGCATTTGCTGCGGTGCAACAGGAGTAGCTCCCAAAATGCTTCAGTGTCAGGCTCAAGAAGATGCCTCAGGCTTGTTATTAGGGGTCATGAACATGGGCAGCGCTTAGCCTCCTTCCATGCAGGACCCGACGTTTGGGCTCAGCGTTGTCTGTCAGTGGTTACACGTGGGAAGAAGCGAGCCTGTTTCAGTACAGAGACTGAAACGTGGGTTCAGGAGTTGTTTCATGGCCTTGAAGAAGGGCTGGACCCAGCCTGGTCCGGGTAAGCACTGAAATGAGCCTCAGGAGTATTTGTTGGAGTGGAAGAAGGGCAGGACCCTGGCCGGTTTGGTGCAGCGACCAGGAGGGAGGCTCGGGA
The DNA here is from genome assembly GCF_014754425.2 of Oryx dammah. NCBI lineage: Eukaryota > Metazoa > Chordata > Mammalia > Artiodactyla > Bovidae > Oryx > Oryx dammah. The sequence continues at coordinate 759 of NW_024076264.1, forward strand.
GTGATTGCAAGGGTCTTGCACAAGGCCTGGACCCAGCCTAGGTCCGTGCAGGCCCTTAGAAGTCAATTCAGGTTATCTGTTGCAGCCTCAAGAAGGGCAGACCTTAGCCTGCATCAATACAATGACCGAGATGCGGGCTCAGGGATATTTCGTGGTCTTGAACAAGGGCAGGACGGTGCAAGGTCTGCGTAGGTATTGAAATGTGGGAGTGGGATCAGGAGCGTTTGTTGGAGTCTCACATAAGGCACATCGAGCCTTGTTCAGTGCAGCGAGTGCGATGCCGAATTGGGAATGTTTCCTATTGAGACTGACCAAGGGCCAGACACACCCTAGTTCAGAGTCTAGGAGCATATTCTGGGCTCAGGATTGTAGGTCGGTGGTTTGAATATGGCCAGGACTAGCCAGAGAGTCAGAGAGAGGCTCAGCAGTGTTGGCCTGCACCTTGAACAAAGGCAGGACCCATCCTAGGTCAGTGCAGAGACACCGTAGTGTGCTCAGGAATGTTTGTTGGGGCATGACTAAAGACAGGGTCCAAGCTGCGTGAGTTCTGGGAGTGAGATACGGGCTCAAGTTGTTGGTCAGGGCATGGAACCAGTTCAGGATCCAGCAGAATTCAGTTCAAGGACCACGATGTGGGCCCAGAAGCTATTATCTGGGTATTGAAGAAGGCCAGGACCCGGTCTGGATCAGAAGAGGGACTGAAATGTGGGCTCCGGAACATACGTCGAGGTCAAGTCTAGGTCCCAGCTTGGTTCAGTGCAGGGGCCATATGTGGCCTGACGCATGTCTCACGGGTCTGAACAAGCACAGACTAGCCTGGGTCAGCGAAGGGCCCTAAATGTGGGCTTAGGGGTCGTTTTCAGGGGCTTGAACAAGCCCAGCATTCAGCTTGGTTCCGTTCAGGGACATAGATGTGCACTAAGGAGTGTTTTAGGTGTCATGCACAAGGGCAGGACCCAGCCTGATTCAGTGCATGGACCTAGAGGTGGGCCCAGGAGTATTTATCAGAAGCTTGAACAACAGATGTGTGCTGGGGAGTGTTTGCCAGAGGCTTTATCCACTGCAAGATTCATCCTGGTTCACTGCAGGGACCTAGTCTCCTCGGGCACAGGAGTGTTTGTCGGGGTCTTGCTCAAAGGCATGACCTAGGCTTCTTGAGAGCACTGAGTGGGATGTGGGATCGCCTGTGCTTCCTGG
>NW_024076265.1:0-1954 GCF_014754425.2 Oryx dammah
TGTTAGGTCCAGACCATTTCTGTCCTTTATCGAGCCCATCTTTGCATTAAATGTTCCCTTGGTATCTCTAATATTCTTGAAGAGATCTCTAGTCTTTCCCATTCTGTTCTTTTCCTCTATTTCTTTGCACTGATCGCTGAAGAAGGCTTTCTTATCTCTTCTTGCTATTCTTTGGAACTCTGCATTCAGATGCTTATATCTTTGCTTTTCTCCTTTGCTTTTTGCTTCTCTTCTTTTCACAGCTATTTGTAAGGCCTCCCTAGACAGCCATTTTGCTTTTTTGCATTTCGTTTCCATGGGGATGGTCTTGATCACTGTCTCCTGCACTATGTCATGAACCTCATTCCATAGTTCATCAGGCACTCTATCTATTATATCTAGACCCTTAAATCTATTTCTCACTTTCACTCTATAATCATAAGGGATTTGATTTAGGTCATACCTGAATGGTCTAGCGGTTTTCCCTACTTTCTTCAATTTAAGTCTGAATTTGGAAATAAGGAGTTCATGATCTGAGCCACAGTCAGCTCCTGGTCTTGTTTTTGCTGACTGCATATAGCTTCTCCATCTTTGGCTGCAAAGAATATAATCAATCTGATTTCGGTGTTGACCATCTGGTGATGTCCATGTGTAGAGTCTTCTCTTGTGTTGTTGGAAGAGGGTGTTTGCTATGACCACTGCATTTTCTTGGCAAAACTCTATTAGTTTTTGCCCTGCTTCATTCTGCATTCCAAGGCCAAATTTTCCTGTTATTCCAGGTGTTTCTTGACTTTCTACTTTTGCATTCCAGTCCCCTAAAATGAAAAGGACGTCTTTTTTGGGTGTTAGTTCTAAAAGATCTTGTAGGTCTTCATAAAACCATTCAACTTCAATTTCTTCAGTGTTACTGGTTGGGGCATGGACTTGGATAACTGTGATATTGAATGGTTTGCCTTGGAGATGAACAGAGATCATTCTGTCATTTTTGAGATTGCATCCAAGTACTTCATTTCGAACTCTTTTGTTGACCATGAGGGCTACTGCATTTCTTCTGAGGGATTCCTGCCCATAGTAGTAAATGTAATGGTCATCTGAGTTAAATTCACCCATTCCAGTCCATTTTAGTTCGCTGATTCCTAAAATGTTGATATTCACCCTTGCCATCTCTTGTTTGACCACTTCCAATTTCCCTTGATTCATGGACCTGACATTCCAGTTTCCTATGCAATATTGCTCTTTACAGCATTGGATCTTGCTTCTGTCACCAGTCACATCCACACCTGGGTATTGTTTTTGCTTTGGCTCCATCCCTTCATTCTTTCTGGAGTTATTTCTCCACTGATGCTTTGCTGGAGCAGCCATGAAGAGATACCCCACGCCAAGGTAAGAGAAACCCAGGTAAGATGGTAGGTGTTGCAAGAGGGCATCAGAGGGCAGACACACTGAAACCATACTCACAGAAAACTAGTCAATCTTATCACACTAGGACCACAGCCTTGTCTAACTCAATGAAACCAAGCCATGCCTGCAGGGCAACCCAAGACAAGCAGATCATGGTGGAGACGCCTGACAGAATGTGGTCCACTGGAGAAGGGAATGGCAAGCCACTTCAGTATTCTTGCCTGAGAACCCCATGAACAGTATGAAAAAGCAAAATCAACTCCCAGAGTCCACCCAAACTCATGTCCATCGAGTCGATAATGCCATCCAACCATCTCATCCTCTGTCATCCCCTTCTCCTCCTGCCCTCAATCTTTCCCAGCATGAAGGTATTTTCGAATGAGTCAGCTCCTTGCATCAGGTGGCCAAAGTATTGGAGCTTCAGCTTCAACATCAGTCCTTCCAATGAACCCCCAGGACTGATCTCCTTTAGGATGGACTGGTTGGATCTCCTTGCAGTCCAAGGGACTCTCAAGAGTCTTCTCCAGCACCACAGTTCAAAAGCATCCATTCTTCGGTGCTCAGCTTTCTTTGT
>NW_024076266.1:0-1952 GCF_014754425.2 Oryx dammah
TTCCTCTCGACTTTCCTGTGGAGAGTGCCTCCTCCGAGATGTAACAGGAAAATCGGGAGTCCTTTCCGGACGAAGCAGGGAAAGGAACCCTCATCTCGAGCTATGAGGAGGAAACGGGGATCCTCTTGATGTGGGCGGGACCCTAGGTGTTCCTCTCGAGTGGAGGCGGGTATGTCGGGGAACTTCTGGAGTTGTAGCAAGGGTGTGAAGAACCCTTTCGAAGTTCAAGAGGGAAGGTGTGATTCGCCTAGAGAGGCCTCAGCGGAAAAGGGCCTCATCTCGCCTGGAGGGGAGAACCTCCTGGATTTTCTCGATTTGCGGCGGGACCTTCTCGAGTTACGACGGGGACCTCTGGGCCCCTCCCTCTTGGCCTCAGGAAAGGCCAGTCTCCATGCGAGTTGCGTGGGGTCTCTCGGGATTCCTCTCCAGTAAGTGTCGGGGCCTAAGACCTCGTGTGGATCGAGACCGGAACCTGAGGATTCCTCTAAAGTGCTGACATGGATCGTGGGGTACCACTGGAGGCTCGACAGGGGGGTCAGTCCTAATCTAGAGTGAGGACATGCACGTCCGCTTTCCTCACTAGCTGGAGCAGCCGTGGCAGGCTTCCCGGCGCCTTGATACAGGGATCTGTGGCATTCTTTGGAGGCTTTCCCGCGAGGCTTTCCTACAGGGCTGTCCCACGTGCCACTGTGGTGTGAGTCGATCCTCGGCGTGCATGTCGAGGAAGTGCAGGGAAATCAGGTTCCTCTGGAGTGGACTGAGACATTTTGTGCACATTGGGAATGGTGGCACGACCCCTGGAGTTCCTCTCGACTTTCCTGTGGAGAGTGCCTCCTCCGAGATGCGACAGGAAAGCCGGGAATCCTTTCCCGACCAAGCAGGGAAAGGAACCCTCATCTCGAGCTATGAGCAGGAAACGGGGCTCCTCTTGATGTGGGCGGGACCCTCGGTGTTCCTCTCGAGTGGAGGCGGGTATGTCAGGGAACTTCTTGAGTTGCAGCAAGGGTGTAAAGGACCGTTTCGAAGTTCAAGAGGGAAGGGGTGATTTGTCTGGAGACGCCTCAGCGGAAAAGGTCCTCATCTCGCCTGGAGGGGAGAACCTCCTGGATTTTCTCGAGTTGCGGCGGGACATTCTCGAGTTACGACGGGGACCTCTGGGACCCTCCCTAATGGCCTCAGGAAATGAAAATCTCCATGCGATTTGCGAGTGGCCTGTCGGGATTCGTCTGCAGTCGGTGCCGGGGCCTAAGACCTCATGTGGAGCCTATGACGGAACCTGAGGATTCCCCTCCAGTGCTTACATGGATCTTGGGGTACTTCTGGAGGCTCCACCGGGGAGTCAGCCCTCGTCTCGAGTGGGGACATGCACGTGCGCTTTCCTCACAAGCTGAAGCAGTCGTGGCAGGCTTCCCGTCACTTGATACAGGGATCTGTGGCATTCTTTGGAGGCTTTTCCGCGAGGCATTACCACGAGGCTTTCCAGCAGTGCTGTCACACATTCCATGGTGGTGTGAGTCGATCCTCGGCGTGCATGTCGAGGAAGTGCAGGGAAATCAGGTTCTTCTGGTGTGGACTGAGATATTTTGTGCACATTGGGAATGGTGGCACGACCCCTGGAGTTCCTCTCAACAATCCTGTGGAGAGTGCCTCCTCCGAGATGTAACAGGAAAATCGGGAGTCCTTTCCCGACGAAGCAGGGAAAGGAACCCTCATCTCGAGCTATGTGGAGGAAACGGGGATCCTATTGATGTGGGCGGGACCCTAGGTGTTCCTCTCGAGTGGAGGCGGGTATGTCGGGGAACTTCTGGAGTTGCAGCAAGGGTGTGAAGAACCCTTTCGAAGTTCAAGAGGGAAGGTGTGATTCGCCTATAGAGGCCTCATGGAAAAGGGCCTCATCTCGCCTGGAGGGGAGAACCTCCTGGATTTTCTCGAGTTGCGGCAGGACCTTCTCG
>NW_024076267.1:0-604 GCF_014754425.2 Oryx dammah
AGTGCCGGAGCCTAAGACCTAATGTGGAGTCTATGACGGAACCTGAGGATTCCTCTCCAGTGCTGACATGGATCTTGGGGTCCTTCTGGGGGCTCCACAGGGGAGTCAGTCCTCGTCTCGTGTGGGGACATGCAAGTCCGCTTTCCTCACCAGCTGGAGCAGCCGTGGCAGGCTACCCGGCGCCTTGATACAGGGATCTGTGGCATTCTTTGGAGGCTTTCCCTCGAGGCTTTCTGACAGGGCTGTCACACGTGCCACTGTGGTGTGAGTCGATCCTCGGCGTGCATGTCGAGGGAGTGCAGGGAAATCAGGTTCTTCTGGAGTGGACTGAGACATTTTGTGCACATTGGTAAAGGTGGCACGACCCCTGGTGTTCCTCTGGACTTTCCTGTGGAGAGCGCCGCCTCCGAGATGCGACAGCAAAGCCGGGAATCCTTTCCCGACGAAGCAGGGAAAGGAACCCTCATCTCGAGCTTTGAGGAGGAAACGGGGCTCCTCTTGATGTGGGCGGGTCCCTCGGTGTTCCTCTGGAGTCGAGGCGGGTATGTCGGGGAACTTCCTGAGTTGCAGCAAGGGTGTGAAGGACCCTTTCGAAGTTCAAGAG
>NW_024076267.1:704-1952 GCF_014754425.2 Oryx dammah
CGTGCATGTCGAGCAAGGGCAGGGAAATCAGGTTCTTCTGGTGTGGACTGAGACATTTTGTGCACATTGGGAATGGTGGCACAAACCTTGGAGTTCCTCTCGAGTTTCCTGTGGAGAGCGCCGCCTCCGAGATGCGACAGCAAAGCCGGGAATCCTTTCCCGACGAAGCAGGGAAAGGAACCCTCATCTCGAGCTTTGAGGAGGAAACGGGGCTCCTCTTGATGTGGGCGGGTCCCTCGGTGTTCCTCTGGAGTCGAGGCGGGTATGTCGGGGAACTTCCTGAGTTGCAGCAAGGGTGTGAAGGACCCTTTCGAAGTTCAAGAGCGAAGGGGTGATTTGCCTCGAGATGCCTCAGCGGTTAAGCGCCTCATCTCGCCTGGAGGGGACAACCACCTGGATTTTCTCGAGTTGCGGTGGGACCTTCTCGAGTTACGACGGGAACCTCTGGGACCCTCTCTTGTGGCCTCAGGACAGGCCATTCTCCATGCGAGTTGCGAGGGGCCTGCCGGGATTCCTCTGCAGTCGGTGCCGGGGCCTAAGTCCACGTGTGGAGCATATGACTGAACCTGAGGTTTCCTCTCCAGTGCTCACATCATCTTTGGGTCCTTCTGGGGGCTCCACAGGGGAGTCAGTCCTTGTCTCGAGTGGGGACATGCACGTCTGCATTCCTCACGAGCTGGAGCACTCGTGGCAGGCTTCCCGGCGCCTTGATACAGGGATCTGTGGCATTCTTTGGAGGATTTCCCACGAGGCTTTGCGACAGGGCTGTCACACGTGCCACTGTGGTGTGAGTTGATCCTCGGCGTGCATGTCGAGGAAGTGCAAGGAAATCAGGTTCTTCTGGAGTGGACTGAGATATTTTGTGCACATTGGGAATGTGGCACGACCCCTGGAGTTCCTCTCGACTTTCCTGTGGACAGCGCCGCCTGCGAAATGCGACAGCAAAGCCGGGAAACCTTTCCCGACGAAGCAGGGAAAGGAACCCTCATCTCGAGCTTTGAGAAGGAAACGGGGCTCCTCTTGATGTGGGCGGGACCCTCGGTGTTCCTCTCGAGTGGAGGCGGGTATGTCGGGGAACTTCTTGAGTTGCAGCAAGGGTGTGAAGGACCCTTTCCAAGTTCAAGAGGGAAGGGGTGATTTGCCTCGAGACGCCTCAGCGGAAAAGGGCCTCAACTCGCCTGGAGGGGAGAACCTCCTGGATTTTCTCGAGTTGCAGCGGGACCTTCTCAAGTTACGACGGGGACCTCT
>NW_024076268.1:0-1952 GCF_014754425.2 Oryx dammah
ATATTGTCTTCATCTTTATATCAGCACTTACATAGTTCCTGGCCCACTTGCTTTGCCAGTCCATGGACTGTAGCCTGCCAGGCTCCTCTGCCCATGGCATTTTTCAGGCAAGAATACCAGAGTGATTACCATTTCCTCCTCCAGGGGATCTTCCTGAGCCAGGGATTGAACCTGAGTCTCCTGAGTAGGCAGGTTCTTTACCACTAAGCCATCAAGGAAGCTCAGCATAAAAGATGCTCCTCTGTAAATGTGGTGAGTACTTCTCATTTGACCACATCTGCCTCAACGTGCATCCTACAAAATCTGCATGTAGAAAAAGGATATCTAATATCTGTCACCCTACATAGTTAGGTGAAAGAAAAAACAAAATTCTTGAGATGAGAACTTTTGAAATCTTCTTCCTTAGCAGCTTTCAAATATGCAATATATTATGATTAACTACAGTCATCTTTCTGTGCACTATATTCTCATGACCTATTTATCTTATAACTGAAGTCTATACCTTTTGACTCTTTCCCCACCCCCACCTCTGGCAACCACGTCTGCTCCCTGTGCCCATGAGATGGGTTGTACAGCTGAAACTAATTAAAGTTATATAAATTATATCTCAATAAAAATGAATTTAAAGACAAAGTAAGAATCATTGCCAATGGTGACTGCAGCCATGAAATCAGAAGACGACTGCTTCTTGGCAAGAAAGTGATGACAAACCTAGACAGTGTGTTGAAAAGCAGAGGCATTACTCCACTGACAAAAGTCCTTACAGTCAAGGTTATTGTCTTCTCAGTGGTCAAGTACGATTATGAGAGCTCAACCATAAAAAAGGCAGAGCACCAAAGAATTGATGTCTTTGAACTGTGGTGCTAGAGAAAACTCTCGAAATTCCTGTGGACAGCAAGGAGATCAAACCAGTCAATCTTAAGGGAAATCAACCCTGAATACTAGTTGGAAGGACTGATGCTGAAGCTGAAGCTCCAGTATTTTGGTCATCTGACGCAAACTGCTGACCCTTTGGAAAAGTCCCTGATGCTAGGAAAGATTGAGGGCAGGAGGAGAAGGAAACGACACAGGATGAGATGGCTGGGTGGCATCACCAGTGCAATTGGACATGAACTTGGGCAAATTTTGGAAGATGGTGAGAGACAGGGAGGCCAGGCATGCTGCAGTCCATGGGGTTGCAAAGAGTCAGAGACAGGAGTTAGCAACTGAGCAACAACAAGGACTGGGCTTACAAGGTTTGTATTTGTGCTAACATAGCTGTATCTATGGGCTTCCCTAGTAGTTCAGCTAGTAAAGAATTTGCCTGCAATGCAGGAGACCCCAGTTCGATTCTTGGGTCAGAAAGATCCCCTGGAGAAGGGAATGGCTACCTACTCCAGTATTCTGGCCTGGAGAATTCTGTGGAGATAGGAGCCTGGCAGGGGGTTGCAAAGAGTTGGACATGAATGAGTGACTTTTACTGCACTTCACTTCAGTTGTGTCTATATTTCAGTTCTATCCACTCAAGTAACAAGATGAAAACAGGAGAATCAAACATCAACATTATTCAGTCTGAAACTGACTGAGTTAATAATATTGGAGAGAGGTTCTTTGTTTCATCAACACTTTTTTTCCACATCAGGTATAAGAAATCCACATTGATGTCAAATAAGCTTCAAGTCACATGTAAAATGGAAAATGATTGGTAGCAGCAACATGAAAGAATCTGCTGAGAAAGAAACTGAGTTCAGAATTAGCAAAAAACAGAGCCCTGCAAGACTGTGTATGTCTGCCTTGAGACAGTGAATGGTGATGGTGATACCTGGAATGTATTCATGCCACCAAGCCTGCATTATCACACTGTATTATAATTATCTTTTTACATCTTATGGCTCTTCCCATAGAAGCTTTTGTTGATTAACAATTATATTGTCTTCATCTTTATATCAGCACTTACATAGTTCCTGGCCCAC
>NW_024076269.1:0-1951 GCF_014754425.2 Oryx dammah
GCTGTGTCAGTCGGAAGTGAAGCCCAACAGCAAGGCTTTTCCCTCTGGGTCTTGGCCGCCCGGGCTCAGCGCAGCAAGGAGAGCACCAGGCTTCCAGGGCCCTTGGTTAGGGGAGGCAGCTGCACAATGCGGAGGCTAAGACCCTGCTCGCCCGACAGTTCTTGACAGACTGAATTTCCCTAGGGCGCTCCTCCCCAGCTCAGACGCGTGCAAGTGGTTGGAGCCTGCCCTTGCTGTTCTGAGTTCCCGCCCAAAGCCCCAGCTCAGGGAAGCAGCCCCGGAGCCAAGACCTCCGGGAGGCGCGTGGCGCCCCCACATGGAAGCCCAGTGCACAGCACGCCGGAAAGCGAGCCTCCTCGGAGGAAGAGCAGGCAGCCCAGCTGCGTGCGTCTGCAAGGCCTGGCTGGGAAATCCCAAGTGCGTCTCCAGAACAGCAGGGCTCCAGCTCTGCTCAGAAGCCCGATCTGGCAGAGTCCCTGGTGAGAGGCTGCTCTGCCCGGGGCAACACTTGCCCAGACTTCCCTCACTGCTCGTGTTCCTGCCCAGGAAGGAGCATGCTGATACAGGCTGGTAGAACTCACTGGGGCCTTCCTGGCCTCAGCTCCTCTCCTGCCTTGCCTTTGCACCTAGGGCCCAGGCGCCCTTGGGGACGCTTTAGGGGCCGGTGTCTTTCACCCTGCCAAGGGATCCAGCACTTAGCGCTGTGTCAAACGGAAGGGAAGCCCAACTGCAAGGCTTCTCCCGCTGGGGCCTGGCCGGCCGGACTCAGGGCAGCACGGAGAGCACCAGGCACCCAGGATCTAAGGGTGGTGGAGGAAGCCACACAACGCGGAAGCTGAGACCTTGCTCGCCTGACAGTGCTTGACTGACCGAGTTTCCCTACGGCTCTCCTCCCTAGCACAGACGCTTGCAAGTGGTTGGGGCCTGCCCCTGCGGTTGTGAGCTCCCATCCAAAACCCCAGCTCAGGGAAGCAGCCCCAGAGCCAAGACCTCCGGGAGGCGCGTGGCACCCCTGAATGGAAGCCGAGTGCACAGCACGCTGGAAAGCGAGTCTCCTCGGGAAAGAGCAGGCAGCCCCGCTCCGTGCGTCTGCAAGTTTTGGATGTGAAATCCCAAGTGCGACTCCAGAACGGCAGACTCCATCTCTGCTCAGAGGCCCGATCTTGCAAGGTCCCTGGTGTGAGGTTGCTCTGCCCTGGGCGACACTTGCCCAGACTTGCCTCGCTGCTAGTGTTCCTGCCCAGGAAGGATCATGCTGCCCCAGGTTGGGAGACACCACTGGCGCCTTCCTGGCCTCAGCTCCTCTCCTGCCTTGCTTCTGAACCTAGGGCCCAGGCACCATTGGGGAGGCTTTAGGGGCCGATGGCTTTCACCCTGCCAAGGGCTGCAGCACATAGCACTGTGTCAGACGGAATGGAAGCCCAACTGCAAGGCTTCTCCCGCTGGGGCTTGGCTGCGCCACTCAGCGCAGCATGGTGAGCACCAGGCTCCCAGGGCCCCTGGATGGGGGAGGCAGCCCCAGAACGCGGACGCACAGACCCTGCTCCCTGCCAGTGCTTGACAGACCGAGGTTCCCTAGGGCTCTCCTCAGCAGAACAGACGCGTGCAAGTGGTTGGGGCCTGCAACTGCGGTTCTGAGCTCCCGCCCACAGCCGGAGCTCAGGGAAGCATCCCCGGAGCCAAGACCTGCGAGAGGCGCGTGGCGTCTCCGCATGGAAGCCGAGTGCACAGCACGCTGGAATGCGAGCCTCCTCGGGGGAAGAGCAGGCAGCCCAGCTGGGAAATCTCAAGTGCGCCTCAAGAACGGCAGAGCTCCAGCTCTGCTCAGATCCCCGATCTGCCAGAGCCCCTGGTGTGAGGCTGCTCTGCCCTGGGCGAGCCTTGCTAAGACTTGCCTCGCTGCTAGTGTTCCTGCCCAGGAAGGAGCATGCTGACCCAGGCTGGGAGACGC
>NW_024076270.1:0-1221 GCF_014754425.2 Oryx dammah
GATGTGGCCGGGACCCTCGGGGTTCCCCTCGAGTGTAGGCGGGTATGTAGCGGAACTTCTTGAGTTGCAGCAAGGGTGTGAGGGACACTTTCGAAGATCCAGAGGGAAGGTGTGATTTGCCTCGACACGCCTCAGCGGAAACAGGCCTCATTTCACCTGGAGGGGAAAACCTCATGGATTTTCTCGAGTTGTGGCGGGACCTTCTTGAGTTACGACGTTCACTTCTGGGAACCTCCCTTGTGTCCTCAGGAAAGGCCAGTCTCCATGCGAGTTGCGAGCGGCCTGTCGGGAATCCACTGCAGTCGGTACCGGGGCCTAAGTCCTCATGAGGGGTCTATGACGGAACCTGAGGATTACTCTCCAGTGCTGACATGGATCTTGGGGTACTTCTGGAGGCACCACAGGGGAGTCTGTCCTAGTATCGATTGGGGACATGAAGGTCAGCTTTCCTCATGAGGTGCAGCAGCGTTGGCAGGCTTCCCGTCGCCTTGATACAGGGATCTGTGGCATTATATTTAGGCTTTCCCACGAGGGTTTCCCACTGTGGTGTGAGTCGATCCTCGGTGTGCAAGTCGACGCCGTGCAGGGAAATCAGGTTCTTCTACAGTGGACTGAGACATTTTGTGCACTTTGGGAATGGTGGTACCACCGCTGGAGTTCCTCACGAATTTCCTGTGGAGACCGCCTCCTCCGAGATGCGCCAGGAAAGCCGGGAATCCTTTCCCGACGAAGCAGGGAATGGAACCCTCATCTAGAGCTATGAGGAGGAAACGGGGCTCCTCTTCATGTAGGCGGGACCCTCGAGGTTGCTCTCGAGTGGAGGCGGGTATATAGGGGAACTTCTTGAGTTGCAGCAAGGGTGTGAATGAACCTTTCGAAGATCAAGAGGGAATGTGTGATTTGCCTCGAGACGCCTCTGCGGAAACGGGCCTCATTTCACCTGGAGGGGAGAACCTCGTGGATTTTGAAGAGTTGTGGTGGGAGCTTCTCGAGTTACGACGTTGACCTCTGGGACCCTCCCTTGTGGCCTCAGGAAAGGCCAGTCTCCATGCGAGTTGCGAGCGGCCTGTTGGCAATCCTCTGCAGCCGGTACCGGGGCCTAAGTCCTCATGTAGAGTCTATGACGGAACCTGAGGATTACTCTCCAGTGCTGACATGGATCTTGGGGTACTTCTGGAGGCACCACAGGGGAGTCTGTCCTAGTCTCGAGTGGGGACATGA
>NW_024076270.1:1321-1951 GCF_014754425.2 Oryx dammah
TTCCCGTCGCCTTGATACAGGGATCTGCGGCATTCCATGGAGGCTTTACCACGAGGGTTTCCCACAGAGCTGTCACACGTGCCACTGTGGTGTGAGTCGATCCTCGGTGTGCAAGTCGATGCAGTGCAGGGAAATCAGGTTCTTCTGCAGTGGACTGAGAAATTTTGTGCACATTGGTAATGGTGGTACCACCGCTGGAGTTCCTCTCGAAATTCCTGTTGAGTGCGCCTCCTCAAAGATGCGCCAGGAAACCCGGGAATCCTTTCCCGACGAAGCAGGGAATGGAACACTCATCTAGAGCCATGAGGAAGAAACGGGGCTCCTCTTGATGTGGGCGGGACTCTCGGGGTTTCTCTCGAGTGGAGGCGAGTATGTAGGGGAACTTCTTGAGTTGCAACAAGGATGTGAATGACCCTTTCGAAGATCAAGAGGGAAGGTGTGATTTGCCTCGAGACGCCTCAGCGGAAACTGGCCTCATTTCACCTGGAGGGGAGAACCTCGTGGATTTTATCGAGTTGTTGCGGGACCTTCTCGAGTTACGACGTTGAACTCTGGGACCCTCCCTTGGGCCTCAGGAAAGGCCATTCTCCATGCGAGTTGCGAGCGGCCTGTCGGGAAACCTCTGCATTC
>NW_024076271.1:0-1951 GCF_014754425.2 Oryx dammah
GAGTCAATGATGAATCCAACCATCTCATCCTCTGTGGTCCCCTTCTCCTCTGCCTGCAATCTTTCCCAGCATCCGGGTCTTTAACAATGAGTCATCTCTTCACATCAGGTGACTAAATTATTAGAGCTTCAGCTTCAGCCTCAGTCCTTCCAGTGAATATTCAGGCTTTATTTCCTTTAGGATTGTCTGTTAGGATTGATTGCCTTGCAGTTCAAGGGACTCTCAAGAGTCTTTTCCAACACCACAGCCCCATGCTGCTACTGCTGCTGCTAAGTCACTTCAGTCGTGTCTGACTCTGTACAACCCCATAGACAGGAGCCCACCAGGCTCCCCCGTCCCTGGGATTCTCCAGGCAAGAACGCTGGAGTTGGGTGCCATTGCCTTCTCTGACCGACAGATAAAACCCCACTTCCTCAGAGCGGCCTCCAGGTTCTTCCCAGTCCAGCCCTGCCCCATCCTTCCAGCCCTGCCTGCCTCACCTGCTGCTCCCGGGCCCACACCCCCTGCCCGGTCCTGAGTGTACCTCCCGGGAGCGGGAGCCCTTTCCCACCAGTGACTCCGCCTGGTTGTTCCTCCTCCAGCCGCCCCTGGACCTCACCCCTCCCTCGGGCCGGCTCCTCTGTCACCCCGGGAGCCCTGCCCAAGCCCCACCGCATCACTAGCTCCGACCTTCTGGCCCCATCAGGCCCCTTACGTGCCCATCAGAGCCGCCACCCGCTGCACCCAGACACAACCGCTTTCCTGTCCCTCTGAACCCACAGAAAAGGAAGAGCGTGTTTGATCATTTTTATCCCTTGCTTCCTTTGTGACCTGATAGAGTCCTCCGTGCAATCAGGTTCAACCAGCAGAGCTTGGGGGTTTCAGCTCTGCCAGGAAGTGGGGCTTCGGGGGCAGCAAGACGCTTTTGCCCCGCCCCGCCCCGCCCCGCCCCGCCCCGCCCCTCCAGCCCAGGTATTTGGGCCCCAGCGCCTCCAGCCCAGGTATTTGGGCCCCAGCGCCTCCATCCCTGCCCAGCCAGCTCCTACCGTGCTTGGTACGTGTGGGGGCAGTGGGGCCGAGGCACCGGCCAGCGCAATGCAGAAGGCGGGCGGGCCAGGCAGGGGCTAGCACCGGGCTGGGTTTCCCTTCGGACCAGGTGGCAGCGGCGGACGTCACGACACCGTGAGTGTGGGTTCTGGCGCCCCGCGCGCTCTTGGGGTCCTGTGAAATCTATGCTTCTTACTGGCCTGGTCACTGAATGGAGAAGAGCTGTCCCTTCATGGGGTCTTCCCCTCCCGTGGCCCGAAGCTGGGTCTCCTGCACTGCAGGAGGATTCCTTACCATCTGAGCCTCCAGGGAAGTCCAATTTCATTATCTATCGAAGCTAATTGAAACATCTCGTTTGTAAGAAGTCGTGAGACTGTTAATAAGCAGGCGGATTCTTCACCAGCTGAACCATAGGGAAGCCCAAGGATACTGGAGTGGGTAGCCTCTCCCTTCTCCAACACAGCTTTCCAACCCAGGAATCAAAGTGGGGTCTCCTACAGTGCAGGCAGATTCTATACCAACTGAGCAACTAGGGAAGTCCCTGGGTCTATCTTATCTTTGTTATGTCTTCTTATACCTTTCCTAAAGGTGATAATGAGCTTTCCTGATAGCTCAGTTGGTAAAGAATCTGCCTGCAATGCAAGAGACCCTGGTTTGATTCCTGGGTTGGTAAGACCCCTTGGAGAATGGATAGACTACCCACTCTAGGATTCTTGGGCTTCCTTGTGGCTCAGCTGGTAAAGAATCCGCCTGCTATGTGGGAGCCCTGGGTTGGATCCCTGGGTTGGGAAAATCCCCTGGAGAAGGGAAAGGCTCCCCACTCCAGGATTCTGGCCTGGATAATTCCATGGACTGGAAACCATGTCCCTGCCCGGGGGGCTCGGTGCTGCCTCTGGTGTTGGGTGGCAGTGCCCCGGGCAGTGCA
>NW_024076272.1:0-1951 GCF_014754425.2 Oryx dammah
CTAATTACAATATTGTAGTGGTTTTGCCACACATTGACATGAACCAGCCACGGGTGTACATGTGTTGAAAGGAAGTTAAGATGATGAGTGGATGACTATATGGACTTAGTAGGTGGCAGTCAAGCTCTGTGCATCCCTGGACCACAGCCCTTCCCATGCTGCACTCAGGTCATGGATGTCTCTTTCTCCTCCAGCAGATGGTCAGCTCTCTAAGGGAAGGAGATGCATCTCCAGTGTGTTTGGTCATAACAACATAGAGAAGAGCTTAAACCCACTCTGCTCAAGAAATTCTCCTGTGGATTTAGCAGCATGGAAATGAGGCCCTGATGGTTCTACCACTGGGGACTCTGGTTTCTGGGCTCTACTACCTCTGCTGGTCGATACCACGCCCTACAGTCCCCACCTTGTGCTCTTGGGTTCCTGCTCTGGGCTGGAACAAGTGGTCTTCCCTGAGTCATCATCTGTGGGTACTGGTGTGGTCACTGTATGTTTCTCACACAACCACCCAGAGAACGTCATCAGGCAGATGGAGTGGAGGCGGGGCAAGCTTTCATAGAAAGCCTTTAGGATGAAGCATCGCAAAACCAGAGGGGAACACGAGATCACGGAGTCCACTGACACTGCGTTTCTCTCCAGGAGGCTGGGGATCTGAAAGAGAGCCAGGAGGAAGAACCAGCATCTCCATCCTGGGCAGTCTTTCCAGGAAGATGCAGCCACTCCTGCTCCTGGTGGCCTTTCTCCTGACCCCCAGGGCAAAGGCAGGTGAGTGACCATCCCCATCCCAGGGGCCCAACCCCATCCTCCAGGTGGCACAGAGGTCCTGCCCATTCTGCATGTCCCTGACCCAGCTATCCACCAGGAAGGAACATTCAGAACACCAGCTCCCATCCCACCTCATACCACTGAGTATGATGCTGGATTAACCACCAGCAGGAACCACAGAGCAAAGCCTGTTCTCAAGAGGAACCAGTGGGTACCAGCCCCTCCTCCAGCCCTCCCTTTGCCATCTGGAAAGTAGAACTTTCCCAGAAGTGATGGCAGATGGTCGCAACCTGGAGAAAAGAAAATACTAAATTGCCCCTGAAGAGGGCAGAGTGGGTCTGGCCTCTGCTTCTAGTTACCTCAGCATCTGCTTGGCAGACCCTAGAGTTGGTGCCTCTGTGTTTGCTCAATCCCTAGGACCCACAGGCCCTTTACCCAACTCGACTTCCCTTCCCAGGTCATCAGGGGCTCCTCTCTTTCAAGGATGAAGCCAGTGTTTGGTAGACCTGAAATGCTCTGCTTCCCAGAAGCACACCAGCACTGGCCATACCAACAGCCCCCATCCAGAGGCCCTCTGTGAGCAGGGAGGGTGCAGGAGGGGGCATGGTGACTCCTTCATGCAGCCAACAAACACTCACCGGGCTCTTACTACCAGTCAGGCCCTGGGAAAGAGGCTATGGCGACATTTAGGTCCCTACTCTGAATTCCTGTGCCTTGGGAAACAGGGCCATCCTGAATAAAATAGGGTAATGGGGCCCTTAGAAATTCACCTGGAATGAAGCACAGGTCGGGGAGGAATTTTCAGAAGCCTCTAGGACTTTGCTATACCTGGGACAGGAATGAAAAGTGAAAGTGTTAGTTGCTCAGTCCTGTCTGACTCTTTGCGACCCCAAGGACTGGAGCCCACCAGTCTCCTCTGTCCATGGAATTCTCTAGGCAAGAATACTGGAGTGAGTTGCCATTGTCTTCTCCAGGGATCTTCCCAGCCCAGATATCGAACCTGAGTCTCCTGCATTGCAGGCAGATTCTATGCTCACCTCCAGTTATGTGTGGGAGACAGATTCGCAGACCCAGACAGCTGCTCTGTTCTAGAGGAGGAAGTTGAGCTCCTTCCCAGCCTCCTCCCGCCCCACCAACTCCAGGCCAGGCTGGACTCCCCAGTGCCCAGCAGTTCTGAGCATGAAGCCGA
>NW_024076274.1:0-1950 GCF_014754425.2 Oryx dammah
CAAAATTAGTACCTGGTTTAATCATTGGCTGAAACATTGAGATAACTATTAAAACCCTTAGACATCAGGAAACATCTCAAACTCAGTTAAGTGACATGACCATGTTAAACTTTATTCTCCAGCCGCCACTTTTGCCTTGTCTCCCCATGGTGGCCCCAGTGCTCCTGTTAAACTCTGCAGGAGAGCTGGTAGGCACCATTTTGCTTATAGATCTACAGTCTCACTCAGAAATGCTGACCAACAGAAATTGTCCAAAGAGCCCTCAGCTGTCCCTTGGAGGTGCCTGTCTCTCCCTCGACTCTCTGAGTCCAGAAGGCACCATACTCTACAGATGGATCAAAAATCCTTTTCACAAAATTCCAGCAAGTTCTAATAGCAAAACTTGAACCCGCATCATGCTGGCTTATATATTGGAGAAGGACGGAGAAGGCAATGGCACCCTACTCCAGTACTGTTCCCTGGAGAATCCCATGGAAGGGGATTCTGGGAGACTGCAGTCCATGAGGTTGCTAAGAGTTGGACAGGACTGAGCGACTTCACTTTCACTTTTCACTTTCAAGCATTGGAGAAGGAAATGGCAACCCATTCCATTATATCTATCTATCTATCTATCCATATATATATATATATATATATATATAGAGAGAGAGAGACAAAGAGAGAGAGACAGAGAGAGAGAGAGAGACACAGAGAGAGAGAGACAGAGAGAGAGAGAGACAGAGAGAGAAAGAGACAGAGAGAGCATTTACACTGTGAAACTATTTACAAAGCACCAACACTGCATTAGGTATTATAAGAAATGTGGAGATGATTTACAACATGTGGGAGCATCCCCTGAAGTTACATGCAAAGACTCTACCATTTTATATAATGGACTTGAGCATCCCTAGATTTTGGTATCTGCAGGTGCAGGCTTCCCAGACCCAATCTCCCAAGGGTAACGAGGAGATTGGACGGGGCCTTCTCACGACTTCTACTGCTCCCCCTGCCTAAAATGGACACAACAGATTCACTACAGCTTCATCACCTGTAGTCCTTCCTCTTCAGTTCTGAGAGGGATGCTAACCCCTTGGTGGTTATCACTTTCCAGCATTTTGTGAAAGCTTAGCGGATTTCAGTAAATTGAGGAGGTGGGGAGAGTGGGGAGAGACAAAGAGGAGGAGAAAGGAACGGAAACGGAGAGATTTCTCCTGGCATAGGTCTAAAGCCAGGATCCCAGCTTCCTTGAATGGTGCACAGAGATTGCAAGCTATCTGTGCCAGAAGTGGAGAAGGGGTGACATTCAACTCCTGGAGGAGACTCAACTCCAGGAACCTACGGAGGCAGCCAAGTGTGCTGACGTTCAGGAACCAATACTTAGAGGGTACCCCACGGGTCTGTGACAGAGCCCTTGGAGACCACAGGAAAAAACGTTTCCACAAGTATAATCACAGATTAGATGGCTGGATGGATTAGAGGAAGGAGAACTCTATGACCTGATAATTACTGAAAAAAACGAGACAATTCTTGCACATCACACTCTGTCAAGTAAGACTGAAACTCAGAATTAGTTTGACACAATGGGAAACGACACACGCAAAGAATTAGCTGTTAACAGTACTACATTTCTGTCCAAGGCAAGATAAGATACAAACCTTAAATCTTCACATGTTCAACTAGGTAGGGTAAGACACACGGAACTGGAAAAGGTAAGGAAAAGTTCTAAAACGGGTTTAGTCACCCTGCACTGTTTTTATCCACTACATTGACTATTCTTGGACAACTCCATTCTAGCTTAAAGGTAAGAGGACTCAATTTAGCCCAATTCATAAACTGAACAGATTCCCTGTGTTTGACCCTTTTCAGTTAAAAATATGGGTCCAGTACAAATCAAAGTGGACGTCAAGGCTCTTTTATCTTTGGGAATTTTAACTTGCTTTCCTACTGTGTCTGACACAGATATGGCTACCT
>NW_024076276.1:0-1949 GCF_014754425.2 Oryx dammah
CGCATGGAGACTGGCCTTTCCTGAGGCCAAACGGGAGGGTCCCAGAGGTCCCCTTCTTAACTCGAGAAGGTCCCGCCGCAACTCGAGAATATCCAGGAGGTTCTCCCCTCCAGGCGAGTTGAGGCCCTTTTCCTCTGAGGCGTGTCAAGCCAAATCACCCCTTCCCTCTTGAACTTCGAAAGGGTCCTTCACAACCTTGCTGCAACTCAAGAAGTTCCCCGAAATACCTGCCTCCACTCGACAGGAACACCGAGGGTCCCGCCCACATCAAGAGGAGCCCCGTTTCATCCTCACAGCTCGAGATGAGGGTTCCTTTCCCTGCTAGGTCGGGCAAGGATTCCCGGCTGTCCTGTTGCATCTCGGAGGAGGCGCTCTCCACAGGAAAGTCGAGAGGAACTCCAGGGTTCGTGCCACCATTCCAAATGTGCACAAAATGTCTCAGTCCACTCCAGAAGAATCTGATTTCCCTGCACTTCCTCGACATGCACGCTGAGTATCCACTCACACCACAGTGGCACGTGTGACAGCCCTGTCGGAAAGCCTCGTGGGAAAGCCTCCAACGAATGCCACAGATCCCTGGATGAATGCGCCGGGAAGCCTGCAACGGCTGCTCCAGCTCGTGAGGGTAGCGGACCTGCATGTCCCCACTCGAAACGAGGACTGACTAACCTGTGGAGCCTCCAGAAGTACCCCAAAATCCATGTCAGCACTGGAGAGGTATCCTCAGGTTCCGTCATGGACTCCACACGAGGTCTTAGGCACCGGCACCGACTGCAGCGGAATCCTGACAGGCCCCTCGCAACTCGCATGGAGACTGGCCTGTCCTGAGGCCACAAGGGAGGGTCCCAGAAGTCCCCGTCGTAACTCGAGTAGGTCGTGCGGCAAAACGAGAATATCCAGGAGGTTCCCCCCTCCAGGCGAGATGAGGCCCTTTTCCGCTGAGGCGTCTCGAGGCAAATCACCCCTTCCCTCCTGAACTTAGAAGGGTCCTTCACACCATTGCAGCAACTCAAGATGTTCCCCGACATACCCGCCTCCACTCGACAGGAACACAGAGGGTCGCGCCCACATCAAGAGGAGCCCCATTTCCTCCTCATAGCTCGAGATGAGGTTTCCTTTCCCTGCTAGGTCGGGAAAGGATTCCCGGCTTTCCTGTTGCATCTCGGAGGAGGCGCTCTCCACCGGGAAAGGATTCCCGGCTTTCCTGTTGCTTCTCGGAGGAGGCGCTCTCCACAGGAAAGTCGAGAGGAACTCCAGGGGTGGTGCCACCATTCCCAATGTGCACAAAATGTCTCAATCCACTCCAGAAGAACCTGATTTCCCTGCACTTTCGCGACAGGCACGCCAAGGATCGACTCACACCACAGTGACACGTGTGATAGCCCTGTCGGAAAGCCTCGTGGAAAAGCCCCCCAAAAATGCCACAGATCCCTGTATCAAGGCGCCAGGAAGCCTGCCACGGCGGCTCCAGCTCGTGAGAAAAGCGGACGTGCATGTCCCCACTCGAGACGACGACTTACGCCCCTGTGGATTCTCCAGAAGTACCCCAATTCATGTCAGCACTGGAGAGGAATCCTCAGGTTCCGTCATAGACTCCACACGGGGTCTTAGGCCCCGGCACCGACTGCCTAGGAATCAAGACAAGGCCTTCGGAACTCGCATGGAGACTGGCCTTTCCTGAGGCCAAAAGGGAGGGTCCCAGAGTTCCCCGTCTTAACTCGAGAGGTCCCGCCGCAACTCGAGAATATCCAGGAGGTTCTCCCCTCCAGGCGAGATGAGGCCCTTTTCCGCTGAGGCTTCTCGAGCCAAATCACCCGTTCCCTCTTGAACTTCAAAAGGATCCTTCACAACCTTGCTGCAACTCAAGAAGTTACCCGATATACCCGCCTCCACTCGACAGGAACACCGAGGGTCCCGCCCACATCAAGAGGAGCACCGTTTCCTCCTCA
>NW_024076277.1:0-1949 GCF_014754425.2 Oryx dammah
CAGCAAACATCTGTCTAGTCAAGGCTATGGTTTTTCCAGTAATCATGTATGGATGTGAGAGTTGGACTAGAAAGAAAACTGAGCGCCTACGAATTGATGTTTTTGTAAGTCCCTGGGGAATAAGCCCCCCTATCATGGTGGAGGCTTCTGGGGATGGATCTGTGTGTTACTCTCTGCTTTCAGCACCAAGGTCCCATCTGCCCACTGAGGACTGCAATTACATGAAGTCTAGGAGCCGCTTGCACAGATGAAGCGATGCGCCCACTGAGCGCTGGCAGAGGGTGCAGCCAGCATGATTCAGGGCAGTCAGGTTTCCAGGGCCGCCGGCTGCCTCCTCCTCGGGGTCCACACTCCGGGGGCCTCTTCCAGGTTATTGATTGATATTTCTAATGGTAATCTTGATTCCAGCTTGTGCTTCTTCCCATCCAGCATTTATACAGGCTTGACGTACTCCTTTTCCTATTTGGAACCAGTGTGTTATCCCATGTCCAGTTCTAACTGTTGCTTCCTGACCTGCACATAGGTTTCTCAAGAGGCAGGTCGGGTGGTCTGGTATTCCCGTCTCTTTCAGAATTTTTCACAGTTTATTGTGATCCACACAGTCAAAGGCTTTGGCATAGTCAATAAAGCAGAAATAGATGTTTTTCTGGAACTCTCTTGCTTTTTTCATGATCCAGCAGATGTTGGCAATTTGATCATTGGTTCCTCTTTCTTTTCTAAAACCAACTTGAAAATCTGGAAGTTCATGGTTCATGTACTGCTGAAGCCTGGCTTGGAGAATTTTGAGCATTACTTTATCAGCGTGTGAGATTAGTGCAATTGTGCAGTAGTTTGAACATTCTTTGGCAATAAAGGGATTGAAAGCATTCTTTGGGATTGGAAGGAAAACGACCTTCTCCAGTCCTGTGGCCACTGCTGAGTTTCCAAATTTGCTGGCATATTAATTGTAGCACTTTCACATCATCATCTTCCAGGATTTGAAACAGCCCAACTGGAATTCCATCACCTCCACTAGCTTTGTTCATAGTGATGCTTTCTAAGGCCCACCTGACTTCACATTCCAGGATGTCTGACTCTAGGTGAGTGATCACACTATCGTGATTATGTTGGTCATGAAGATCTTTTTGTACAGTTCTGTGTATTCTTGCCACCTCTTCTTAATATCTTCTGTTTCTGTTAGGTCCATACTATTTCTGTCCTTTATTGAGCCCATCTGCGTGTGAAATGTTCCTTTGGTATCTCTAATTTTCGTGAAGAGCTCTCTAGTCTTTCCCATTCTGTTGGTTTTCTCTATATCTTTGCATGGATTGCTGAGGGAGGCTTTCTTATCTCTACTTGCCACTCTTTGGAACTCTGCATTCAGATACTTATATCTTTGCTTTACTGTTTTCTTTTCACTTCTTTTCTTTTCACAGCTATTTGTAAGGCCTTCCCAGACAGCCATTTGGCTTTTTGCATTTATTTGCCGTGGGGATGGTCTTGATCCCTGTCCCCTGTACAATGTCATGAACCCCTGTTGAGAGTTCATCAGGCACTCTATCAAATCTAGCCCCTTAAATCTATTTCTCACTTTACAAGTCATCAAATAAAACAAAACAAAACAAAAAAAAGATCACAGTCTCTTCCCAGACCTTTAAGTGGATTTCAGGACAGTGGCTTGCAATAAGAGGATAACAGCTCTCATGGCTCTCTGGATCAGCTTTTCAGCTGATGCAGGAATTCCTTTCCGTGTTTTCTCAAAGATGGCCTTGGGTCAGGCACTTTCAGTAACAGATTGTTCATCCCACTGCTATGTGACAAAGACAAGGGGAGCGGATCTCCCCTTCATTTACAGCAGGGCTGGGCCACCGGCCCTTCTCCCCACTACCCCATTCTCTGCAACTCTGCAGAAAAAAACCCACTGCCACCTTCTCCCAAGTCCTGTCTTTCCCAGACCAGACACACACCCA
>NW_024076278.1:0-1949 GCF_014754425.2 Oryx dammah
CTAATTACAATATTGTAGTGGTTTTGCCACACATTGACATGAACCAGCCACGGGTGTACATGTGTTGAAAGGAAGTTAAGATGATGAGTGGATGACTATATGGACTTAGTAGGTGGCAGTCAAGCTCTGTGCGTCCCTGGACCACAGCCCTTCCCATGCTGCACTCAGGTCATGGATGTCTCTTTCTCCTCCAGCAGATGGTCAGCTCTCTAAGGGAAGGAGATGCATCTCCAGTGTGTTTGGTCATAACAACATAGAGAAGAGCTTAAACCCACATCTGCTCAAGAAATTCTGTGGATTTAGCAGCATGGAAATGAGGCCCTGATGGTTCTACCACTGGGGACTCTGGTTTCTGGGCTCTACTACCTCTGCTGGTCGATACCACGCCCTACAGTCCCCACCTTGTGCTCTTGGGTTCCTGCTCTGGGCTGGAACAAGTGGTCTTCCCTGAGTCATCATCTGTGGGTACTGGTGTGGTCACTGTATGTTTCTCACACAACCACCCAGAGAACGTCATCAGGCAGATGGAGTGGAGGCGGGGCAAGCTTTCATAGAAAGCCTTTAGGATGAAGCATCGCAAAACCAGAGGGGAACACGAGATCACGGAGTCCACTGACACTGCGTTTCTCTCCAGGAGGCTGGGGATCTGAAAGAGAGCCAGGAGGAAGCACCAGCATCTCCATCCTGGGCAGTCTTTCCAGGAAGATGCAGCCACTCCTGCTCCTGGTGGCCTTTCTCCTGACCCCCAGGGCAAAAGCAGGTGAGTGACCATCCCCATCCCAGGGGCCCAACCCCATCCTCCAGGTGGCACAGAGGTCCCGTCCATTCTGCATGTCCCTGACCCAGCTATCCACCAGGAAGGAACATTCAGAACACCAGCTCCCATCCCACCTCATACCACTGAGTATGATGCTGGATAAACCGCCAGCAGGAGCAACAGAGCAAAGCCTGCTCTCAAGAGGAGCCAGTAGGTACCAGCCCCTCCTCCAGCCCTCCCTTTGCTGTCTGGAAAGTAAAACTTTCCCAGAAGTGATGGCAGATGGTCGCAACCTGGAGAAAAGAAAATACTAAATTGCCCCTGAAGAGGGCAGAGTGGGTCTGGCCTCTGCTTCTAGTTACCTCAGCATCTGCTTGGCAGACCCTAGAGTTGGTGCCTCTGTGTTTGCTCAATCCCTAGGACCCACAGGCCCTTTACCCAACTCGACTTCCCTTCCCAGGTCATCAGGGGCTCCTCTCTTTCAAGGATGAAGCCAGTGTTTGGTAGACCTGAAGTGCTCTGCTTCCCAGAAGCACACCAGCACTGGCCATACCAACAGCCCCCATCCAGAGGCCCTCTGTGAGCAGGGAGGGTGCAGGAGGGGGCATGGTGACTCCTTCATGCAGCCAACAAACACTCACCGGGCTCTTACTACCAGTCAGGCCCTGGGAAAGAGGCTATGGCGACATCTAGGTCCCTACTCTGAATTCCTGCGCCCTGGAAAACAGAGCTATCCTGAAAAAAATAGGGTAATGGGGCCCTTAGAAATTCACCTGGAATGAAGCACAGGTCGAGGAGGAATTTTCAGAAGCCTCTAGGACTTTGCTATCCCTAGGACAGGAATGAAAAGCGAAAGAGTTAGTTGCTCAGTCCTGTCTGACTCTTTGTGACCCTAAGGACTGGAGCCCACCAGTCTCCTCTGTCCGTGGAATTCTCTAGGCAAGAATACTGGAGTGGGTTGCCATTGTCTTCTCCAGGGATCTTCCCAGCCCAGATATCGAACCTGAGTCTCCTGCATTGCAGGCAGATTCTATGCTCACCTCCGATTATGTGTGGGAGACAGATTCGCAGACCCAGACAGCTGCTCTGTTCTAGAGGAGGAAGTTGAGCCCCTTCCCAGCCTCCTCCCGCCCCACCAACTCCAGGCCAGGCTGGACTCCCCAGTGCCCAGCAGTTCTGAGCATGAAGCCGA
>NW_024076279.1:149-1948 GCF_014754425.2 Oryx dammah
GAAAACGAAGTTAAGTAAATACTTGAATCTACACTAGCATTAAAAAGAATACTTAGGAAGTCAGACAGAGAAAGACAATATATTCTTTTTAATGGCTGAGTAATACTCCATTGTGTATATGTACCACAGCTTTCTTATCCATTCATCTGTTGATGGACATTTAGGTTGTTTCCATGTCCTGGCTCTTATAAACAGTGCTGCCATGAACATGGGAGTACATATGTCTCTTTCAATTCTGGTTTCCTTGCTGTGTATGCCCAGCAGTGGGGTTGCTCGGTCATATGGCAGTTCTATTTGCAACTTTTTAAGGAATCTCCACACTGTTCTCCATAGCGGCTGTCCTAGTTTGCATTCCCACCAAGAGTGTAAGAGGGTTCCCTTTTCTCCGCACCCTCTCCAGCATTTACTGCTTGCAGACTTTATATGAATCAATTCTAATGAGATGGATGAAACTGGAGCCAATTATACACAGTGAAGTTAAGCCAGAAAGAAAAACACCAATACAGTATATGAACACATGTATATATGGAATTTAGAAAGATGGTCATGATAACCCTGTATGCGAGACAGCAGAAGAGACACAGATGTACAGAACGGACTTTTGGACTCTGAGGGAGAGGGAGAGGGGGAGGGTGGGATAGTTTGGGAGAATGGCACAGAAACATGTACACTATCATGCAAGAAACGAATCGCCATCCTATGTTCGATGCAGGATACAGGATGCTTGGGGCTGGTGCACTCCGGTGATCCAGACAGAGGAGATGGGGTGGGAGGTGGCAGGGAGGATTCAGATTTGGGAACACATGTACACCCGTGGCGGATTCATGTCAATGTATGGCAAATCCAATACAGTATCGTAAAGTAAAATAAAGTAAAAATAAAATTTTAAAAAAAGAAAGACAAATATGGTATGGTATCACTTACATGGACTCTAAAATATGACGCAAATAAACTTATCTATGAAACAGAAACAGACTCACAGACATAGAGAGCAGACTATGTGATTACCAAGAGGGGAAAGGTGGGGCAGGCATAGATTGGGAGCTGGTGATTAGCAGATGCAAACTATAATATACAAAACAGACAAACAAGATCGTACTGTATAGCACAAGGAACTATATTCATCATTTGTGATAAACAAGAATGGAAAAGGATATGAAAAAAATTGTGCGTGCCTGTGTGTGTGTTTACATAGAAAGGAAAGGAAAGGTAAAGGCAACGAAAGGAAAGGACAACTGTTGCCAAGCACGTACAGCAACTGGATCCTGTGTGTTATGAATAGATTTCAAAATGGTGCAACTGCTACAGAAAACAGTTTAAAGGCTCCTGGAAAAATTAAAAAAAAAAAAAAATAGAACTGACACATGATTCAGCAATTCCACTTCAGGATATAAATTCAAAAGAAGTTAACATGGGGCCTTGAGATATATACAGAGCCATGCTCACAGCAGCACTAACCACAACAACTAACAGATGGAAGCATCTAACTGTCCAGCAAATGTGATATATACAGACAATGATACATTATTTAGCCATATATAGAAAATTCTGTCACATGCTACAACATGCATGATCATTTCAGACATCAAGCCAAATGAAATAAGCCAGTCATAAAAAAAGACAAATACTGTAAGTTTCGACTTGTATGAAATATCTAACATACTCAGGCAATAGAAAGGAAACAAAAAAGAACGATGGAGTCCACGGTCTAGGTAAACAGGGAAGAAAAGAGGAGTTGTTTAATGGGACAGGTGATGCGTATAGAGTTTCAGTTTTGCAAGATGAAAAGGGGTAGAGAG
>NW_024076280.1:0-1947 GCF_014754425.2 Oryx dammah
AGCTCCTGCATTTTGAAGTCTTTGCCTACCTGTGATAATGCATTTCTATAGAGGGCTAATTTAGTGCCCTGGGAATGGCTGCCTCTTCTTTCTCTTTCAGCCCAAATGCCTGAAAAGTAAATCAAATCTTGGCCAATTTGAGGTGTGTCTTATCTTTCTACCTCATCCTTATAGGAATTCTGAGTTTGCTATTCTGGATTCAGAAGGAAGTAGGAAACTCTACTTAGGCATGAACCTCAAACCCACCTTTCCTAGAGGTAATCAGAGGACCAGTGATATTAGGTCCTGGAGGAAATTAGGTCCAGGGGTCAGCTAAAAGTGCTTTTTCACTTTCTGTTTGTATTAAGCTAATATATACAGCATCTTCAGGAATCTTCCCAGTGGTGAGCAGGGAAGAATTTGGCCATTCTTAGGTCCCTGACAATACCACCATAGGATATTAAATCCCCACTTCAAATGGAAATATTTTAGTTGAATAATAATGAATATATGACATATCAAAACACGTAAGATGGAGAAAAGCAGTACAGAAAGTCCCTTCCTTTCCAACTTTACAATGGTGCAAAAATAATACGGATTCAGTAGAAACTGCACTTCTAATTTTGAATTTTGATCTTTTCATGGGCCAGTATGATGCTGTCTTTTAATGCTGAACATCAGCAGCAACTTGCAGCTCCCAGTCAGTGACTTGATTGCAAAGGTAAACAACCAACACACAACCATCCTGAACCTAGAGAGCCACTCAGTTTTTCCTCTTCAGTACAGCGCCAAATAAATTATACATGGTAGTCAGCATCAAATTATAAGGCAGGCTTTGTATTAGGTAATTTTGCCCAACTGTTGGCTAATATAAGTGTTCTGAACATGTTTAAGGTAGGCTAGGCTGAGCTATGATGTTCAGAGTTCAGGTGTATTAAATGAACTTTTGACTAAAGATATTATCAGCTTATGATCAGTTTTTGGGCACATAACACCATTGTAAGTCAAAGAATATTTGTAATTAGAGACAAATTTATGAATTTAAATTATATTGTCAGGAAAGAAGAAATGTTGAGAATTAATAGGCAAAGTTGCAACTCAAAGAACTAGAAAAATATCAAGTTAAAATAAAAGTAAAGGTAGCAAATAATAAAACATGAGCAGAAAAAAACAATTTGTCAACCATCATAAGAGGAAAAAAATATATAAAGAACCCTTTATCTGTTAAACTATCTGAATCCATAATTTAAGGATTATTAAGTTTCTCCCATAAGGCTATGCCTCACTATAGTGAACTTTCTGAAAATTGTTTCTAAATCATTAAAAAGCCTACACAAATTCTTCTATAGGTAGAAAAGAAGCCATAAATTGCAAGTTACCACCATTACAATCTTGATACTAAAAATCTGACATTAACATGGAAAAGAAAAAGTTGAATACTAGTGTCATTCAGGAAAATGAGGGGAAAGTGTGCAATAAAATAATAGCAAATCAATGTTTCATTATGTAAAAAGGACAAAACAACATTCCTAAGAGCACTTAACTCTAGAAATGAAAGTTGGTTTCACATTTAAAAATCAATTTAAATAAATAAAGAATGTTTATCAAAAACACTATAATTAATAATCACAGTGAAATATTGAATGCTTTACCTCTGAGTTTGGGAATAAGAAGAATTCTATTCAACATTTTATAGGTGATCTTAGCCAGTTAAGTAGGACTTGCTATATCGTTTGTGGGCTGCAGTTAAAATGAAAATGCAGAACGCCAAGTGAGCTGGGGAGTCATCTGGTAGGACCACTGCCCAGACCCCAGACCTACTGAAGAGCTTTCAGTCAGTGAACACACAGAGGTGCTGGGTGAGTGGTCCCTGGAGAGGACACGGAAGCTCTACAGTTCCCCTCACAAACTGACCCTACTTGCCTCTGCCATCTGGATATTCACCTGTATCCTTTATCATAGCCTTTT
>NW_024076281.1:0-1947 GCF_014754425.2 Oryx dammah
TCCATTGTGTATATGTACCACAGCTTTCTTATCCATTCATCTGCTGAAGGACATCTAGATTGTTTCCATGTCCTGGCTCTTATAGACAGTGCTGCGATGAACATTGGGGTACACGTGTCTCTTTCGATTCTGATTTCCTCAGTGTGTATGCCCAGCAGTGGGATTGCTGGGTCATAAAGCAGTTCTATTTGCAATTTTTTAAAGAATCTCCACACTGTTCTCCATAGTGGCTGCACTAGTTTGCATTCCCACCAACAGTGTAAGAGGGTTCCCTTTTCTCCACACCCTCTCCAGCATTTATTGCTTGCGGACTTTTGGATCGCAGACATTCTGACTGGCGTGAAATGGTACTTCATTGTGGTTTTGATTTGCATTTCTCTGATAATGAGTGATGTTGAGCATCTTTTCGTGTGTTTGTTAGCCATCCATATGTCTTCTTTGGAGAAATGTCTATTTAGTTCTTTGGTCCATTTTTTGATTGGGTCATTTATTTTTCTGGACTTGAGCTGCATAAGTTGCTTGTATATTTTTGAGATTAGTTGTTTGTCAGTTGCTTCATTTGCTATTATTTTCTCCCATTCAGAAGGCTGTCTTTTCACCTTGCTTATAGTTTCCTTTGTTGTGCAGAAACTTTTAATTTTAATTAGATCCCATTTGTTTATTTTTGCTTTTATTTCCAGTATTCTGGGAGGTGGCTCATAGAAGATCCTGCTGTGATTTATGTCGGAGAGTGTTTTGCCTATGTTCTCCTCTAGGAGTTTTATAGTTTCTGGTCTTACATTTAGATCTTTAATCCATTTTGAGTTTATTGTTGTGTATGGTATTAGAAAGTGATCTAATTTCATTCTTTTACAAGTGGTTGACCAGTTTTCCCAGCACCCTTGTTAAAGAGATTGTCTTTAATCCATTGTATATTCTTGCCAATAAAAATTATTTTGGCTGTTCTGGGTCTTTGTTGCTGCCACAAGCTTTTCTCTAGTTGGGGAGAACAGGGGCTACTATTTTTCGCGGTGCATGGGCTTCTCACTACGGTGACTTCTCTTGTTGTAGAGCATGGGTTCTAGAGCACAGACTTCACTAGTTGTGGTAGGGTGGACTCAGGAGTTGTGGCTCCAAGGCTCTAGAGTAGAGCCTCAATAGTTGTGGTGCATGGGCTTAGGGGTTCTGCAGCATGTGGGATCCTCCCAGATCAGGGATCCAACCCATGTCTCCTGCATCGGCAGGTGATTTTTTTTTTTACCACTGAGCCTCCAGGGAAATCCTCAGCATAATCTTAAGTGTATAAAAAATGACTGAAATGCTCTAAATATGATTTTAGGTATTGTATGTCTTTATAGGATTATACAAAAATGAAGAAACTAAGGAAGGACACTCGTTAGATGCTTCACATGGACAATCCATAGGGAATGGAGGCTGATATCTATGGAAGAAGGAAAGTTCATCAAGTAAAACAAGAAAAGGAAAAAAATTAAGATTTAATCCACAAAAAATAATGTATAATAACTCAGGACTTCACAAACCTGTAACAGAGCTCACCTCTGAGTGGGCATGAGGGTGTAATTAGTCAGGGAAAAATGCTCCTTTTAATGTGGAAATTCTTTTTTGTTTTCACAAGTTCTTATAATGAGTAATTTAAAGGAAATAGTAGTTTAAAAAGAAAATAGAAGACCAAACAAACTAGAAAATATGAATATAGACAAGTCTTTAGTTTGCTGAATAGATGAAGATAAATAACTCCCCAAATTTCAGTAGTCTTAAAGTAAAAAATTAAAAATAATGCCCAGTTAACAAGGACCTGGAATAGGAAAGAATCTGCAGAGTTTAGTAATAATAGCAATAATGTCTCATTGGTGCTCACTAACCTCAACAACACCCTATAAAATAGCAACACTTTTATCTTCTTTTTGTTGAT
Organism: Oryx dammah; assembly: GCF_014754425.2. NCBI lineage: Eukaryota > Metazoa > Chordata > Mammalia > Artiodactyla > Bovidae > Oryx > Oryx dammah. The sequence continues at coordinate 1,913 of NW_024076281.1, forward strand.
ATGGAAACCAAAACATAGAGAAGTTAAACTTTTTA
>NW_024076282.1:0-1947 GCF_014754425.2 Oryx dammah
TAAAAAGTTTAACTTCTCTATGTTTTGGTTTCCATATCAACAAAAAGAAGATAAAAGTGTTGCTATTTTATAGGGTGTTGTTGAGGTTAGTGAGCACCAATGAGACATTATTGCTATTATTATTAAACTCTGCAGATTCTTTCCTATTTCCAGGTCCTTGTTAACTGGGCATTATTTTTAATTTTTTACTTTAAGACTACTGAAATTTGGGGAGTTATTTATCTTCATCTATTCAGCAAACTAAAGACTTGTCTATATTCATATTTTCTAGTTTGTTTGGTCTTCTATTTTCTTTTTAAACTACTATTTCCTTTAAATTACTCATTATAAGAACTTGTGAAAACAAAAAAGAATTTCCACATTAAAAGGAGCATTTTTCCCTGACTAATTACACCCTCATGCCCACTCAGAGGTGAGCTCTGTTACAGGTTTGTGAAGTCCTGAGTTATTATACATTATTTTTTGTGGATTAAATCTTAATTTTTTTCCTTTTCTTGTTTTACTTGATGAACTTTCCTTCTTCCATAGATATTAGCCTCCATTCCCTATGGATTGTCCATGTGAAGCATCTAATGAGTGTCCTTCCTTAGTTTCTTCATTTTCGTATAATCCTATAAAGACATACAATACCTAAAATCATATTTAGAGCATTTCAGTGATTTTTTATACACTTAAGATTATGCTGAGGATTTCCCTGGAGGCTCAGTGGTAAAAAAAAAATCACCTGCCGATGCAGGAGACATGGGTTGGATCCCTGATCCGGGAGGATCCTACATGCTGCAGAGCCACTAAGCCCATGCACCACAACTATTGAGCCTCTACTCTAGAGCCTTGGAGCCACAACTCCTGAGTCCACCCTACCACAACTAGTGAAGTCTGTGCTCTAGAACCCGTGCTCTACAACAAGAGAAGTCACCGTAGTGAGAAGCCCGTGCACCGCAAAAAATAGTAGCCCCTGTTCTCCCCAACTAGAGAAAAGCTTGTGGCAGCAACAAAGACCCAGAACAGCCAAAATAATTTTTATTGGCAAGAATATACAATGGATTAAAGACAATCTCTTTAACAAGTGTGCTAGGAAAACTGGCCAACCACTTGTAAAAGAATGAAACTAGATCACTTTCTAATACCATACACAACAATAAACTCAAAATGGATTAAAGATCTAAACGTAAGACCAGAAACTATAAAACTCCTAGAGGAGAACATAGGCAAAACACTCTCCGACATAAATCACAGCAGGATCTTCTATGAGCCACCTCCCAGAATACTGGAAATAAAAGCAAAAATAAACAAATGGGATCTAATTAAAATTAAAAGTTTCTGCACAACAAAGGAAACTATAAGCAAGGTGAAAAGACAGCCTTCTGAATGGGAGAAAATAATAGCAAATGAAGCAACTGACAAACAACTAATCTCAAAAATATACAAGCAACTTATGCAGCTCAAGTCCAGAAAAATAAATGACCCAATCAAAAAATGGACCAAAGAACTAAATAGACATTTCTCCAAAGAAGACATATGGATGGCTAACAAACACACGAAAAGATGCTCAACATCACTCATTATCAGAGAAATGCAAATCAAAACCACAATGAAGTACCATTTCACGCCAGTCAGAATGTCTGCGATCCAAAAGTCCGCAAGCAATAAATGCTGGAGAGGGTGTGGAGAAAAGGGAACCCTCTTACACTGTTGGTGGGAATGCAAACTAGTGCAGCCACTATGGAGAACAGTGTGGAGATTCTTTAAAAAATTGCAAATAGAACTGCTTTATGACCCAGCAATCCCACTGCTGGGCATACACACTGAGGAAATCAGAATCGAAAGAGACACGTGTACCCCAATGTTCATCGCAGCACTGTCTATAAGAGCCAGGACATGGAAACAATCTAGATGTCCTTCAGCAGATGAATGGATAAGAAAGCTGTGGTACATATACACAATGGA
>NW_024076283.1:0-1947 GCF_014754425.2 Oryx dammah
TGAAGTGCCAGGTGTCTGAAGTGATGTACTAGCGGTGAAGCCTCAGGTGAAGAATCCTTCGCCCTTTGGCTTTTCCCTGGCTCCCTCAGGCTGGGACTCATGAGCTTCTGGTCTTCCCATCTTTCCTCGGTCCCGGACTCCAGGGCCCCAGGGATCTCAGTGACCTTGGGGGTCTTTGTGATCCTGGAGGTCTCATGGGGCTGGACATGTCGAATCAGCCTGATGGGATTCCAAACAGAAGTAGAATCCTGTGGAAACACACAAGCATACCCTCTCCATTCTCCTGTAAGGAGGTCTTTCCATTTGACCAGAAGCCGAGCCATAGCCCCTTCAGGAGTCCAGTGTCTCATCATTGCAGTCTGCCACTGTGTGTCCACGTTTAAATGATTAATTACAAACAAAGCATGGTGTAAAACACGATGTGAAGAGGAATACTTAAATTCTCCCTGCTTTAATTTAGCTATCTGATTTTTTAAAGTTTGGTGCACCCTTTCCACTATGGCTTGACCTTGGGGATTATAAGGTATTCCTGTTGAATGTACTATGGAAAATTGTTGACAAAATCTCTTAAAAGCAGCAGAAGAATAAGCCTGGGTTTTATCTGTTTTTATTTGTTCGGGGAGTCCTATTTGGGAAAAACACTGAAACAAGTGCTGAATTACATCTCTTGCTCCTTCACCTGATCTAGCAGAGGCTATAATTACTTGAGAAAATGTATCCAAGGCAACATGCAAAGGACAGTTTTCCAAAGGCCGGAATGTGAGTTCCGTCCATTTGCCAGAGAGCATTAGGCCTAAGGCCTCGGGGATTACTCCTAATGCTGGAGATGGATTAAATATTGGGCAATTTGGACATAACTTAACTATTTGTCTAGGAATATGAAATTCATGCCTTAAACCGGCTGCATTTTGATGATGAATTTTGTGAGAATTTTTGGCCTTGTCAATCTCTTCAAGTAAGTTTAAAGCAATTACTTTAGCTAATGCATCTGCCAAAGCATTTCCTTCATGTAAAGGGCCGGGCAAGCTTGAATGGGCTCTAATATGTCCCACAAAATATTTCTTATTTCTGTGTTTAATCTCTTTCTGTAAATCAGATAACAAGGAGAAGATAGTAGTTTTATTTTCCAGAATATTAGCAGTCTCTATATGAGGAAACAACCCTACAGTAAATTGGGAGTCAGTCAAAAGATTGAAGGTGTGGCCTCTTAAATGGTGTAAAGCCCAAATAACTGCTCGTAACTCAGCCCTCTGGGCAGATGTCTCTTCAGTTACCTGAACATGGGATATTCTATCCATAAGTGTGACTGCTTTACCGTTAGAGGAACCATCTGTGAAAACTAAAATTGCCCCTTCCAAAGGCTGAATAGAAAATTTCTTCAGAAAAATCACTGGATGAGTTTTCAAAAAATGAAAAAGGGGACTTGAGGGCAAATGAAACAAAATTTGACCCCAGAAATCTATCAGGGCAACTTGCCAATCATCACTGTTTTGTAAAAAAAAAAAAAAAAATCACAATTGATTCTTATTGAATGGATTCACTTTATTTGTTATTTCTTTTCCAAAAAGTCCCACCCTTCTTTTTCTACCTTTTATAATTAATTGTGCCACCAATCTGGGATAAGATAAAACTATTTTTCTTGGGGTCACTGGTAGATGGAGCCATTCCAATGGGCCTTCTTGCCACAAGCATCCTGTAGGTGTATGCTCTGTGGCGAGAATAATTAAATCCCTTCCTCTGGTAATATTAACCCTATTTAACTGATCACTTAAAGCCTCATACACTTTAATAAGAGCCGACTCTGCCTCACTAGTCAATTCTGAGAACTGGGATTAAGATCACCTTTTAAGCAGTCAAATAAAGGCTTCAAATCTGCAGTTGCGAAGTCGCTTCAGTCGTGTCCGACTGTGTGCCACCCCACAGGTTGCAGCCCACCAGTCTCCCCCA
>NW_024076284.1:0-1947 GCF_014754425.2 Oryx dammah
AGGGAAGAATACTGAAGTGGTTTGCCATTCCCTTCTCCAGTGGACCATGCTCTGTCAGACCTCTCCACCATGATCTGCCCATCTTGGGTTGCCCCGCGGGCATGGCTTGGTTTCATTGAGTTAGACAAGGCTGTGGACCTAGTGTGATTAGATTGAGTAGTTTTCTGTGAGTATGGTTTCAGTGTGTCTACCCTCTGATGCCCTCTTGCAACACCTACCATCTTACTTGGGTTTCTCTTACCTTGGGCGTGGGGTATCTCTTCATGGCTGCTCCAGCAAAGCACCTACGCTGCTCCTTACCTTGGACAAGGGGTATCTCCTTACCGCTGCCCTTCCTGACCTTCAAAGTGGGATAGCTCCTCTAGGCCCTCCTATGCCTGTGCAGCCACTGCTCCTTGGGTTGCTCCTCCCGGCTGCAGCCCCTGGCCTCAGGCACCACCCCTGGCCTTGGGCACAGGGTGGCTCCTCCCACCCAATACCCCTGGCCTCCTTTTCAGGGTGGCTCCTCAGGGCCACCACCCCTGGCCTCGGGCGTGAGGTGGCTTCTCAGGGCCACCATCCCTGGCCTCGGGCACCAGATGGCTTCTCCTGGCCTCTGCCCCTGACCTCGGATGCGGGGTAGCTCCTCCCGGCCACCACTGACCTCGGATGTGAGGTAGCTCCTCTCGGCCACTGCCCCTGACCTCGTATGCGGGGTGTCTCTTCCCAGCCGCCTAATTGCTTATAGGGAACAGAAATAAAATCTAGAGGGTCTGTCTGCGTTAAGAAGCACTTAATGAATGCATGACTTTACAGGATGAAATAGTTTGCTTTTCAATTGCCTGAGAACAGCCAAGATGAATGGGTACCAGGTTATTTTATTAATGTCATAACTGTACCTATGGAGCACAAATTAGAGTTATCTAGTTAACTTTGAATAACCTTCCAACTTAAATTGAGTAATTCCAGGATAAACATTGCTATGAACACCTGATGTTCATAGCAGCATTATTTAAAATAGCCAGGATATGGAAGCAACACAAGTGTCAATCAGTAACTAATTGGATAAACAAAATGCATGATACACATACAATGGAATAGTACTCAGCCACAAAAGTGAAAAATGAAAATTTTGCCATTTGCAATAACACAGATGGAGATAGACCTGGAGGGTATTATGCTTAGTGAAATAAATCAGACAGAAAAAGATCAATACTTTGTGTTACCACTTATGTGAAATCTAAAAAATAGACAAATGAATATAACAAAACAAACAGACTATCACTAAGTGCAGGCGGCAGCAGCGGGCTGGCGCACTAAGCGCAGCCGAGAGCTACCCCACGTCTGAAGTCAGGGGCGGTGGCCGAGAGGAGCTAACCAGTGTCCAAGGCCAGTGGCGGCAGGGAGGAGACACCCCATGTCCAAGGTCAGGGGCAACCGGGAGAAGTCACCTTGTGCCCAAGGCCAGGGCAGTGACCCTGAGCAGCCACCCTGAGCTCGATGCCAGGGGCAGCAGCTGGGAGGAGCCACCCACACCCGAGGCCAGGGCCCATGGCCAGGAGGAGCAACCTGAGGAGCCATGGCTGAGCAGGCACAGGAGGGCCTAGAGGAGCTATCCCACGTTGAAGGTCAGGAACATGGTTGGTAAGGAGATACCCCTCATCCAAGGTAAGGAGCAGTGGCTGTGCTTTGCTGGAGCAGCCGTGAAGAGATACCCCATGCCCAAATTAAGAGAAACCCAAGTAAGATGGTAGGTGTTGCAAGAGGGCATCAGAGGGTAGACACACTGAAACCATACTCACAGAAAACTACTCAATCTAATCACACTAGGACCACACCCTTGTTTAATTCAATGAAACCAAGCCATGCCTGTGGAGCAACCCAAGATGGGTGGGTCATGGTGGAAAGATCTGACAGAATGTGGTCCACTGGAGAAGGGAATGGCAAACCACTTCAGTATTCTTCCCT
>NW_024076285.1:0-1947 GCF_014754425.2 Oryx dammah
AGGGAAGAATACTGAAGTGGTTTGCCATTCCCTTCTCCAGTGGACCACATTCTGTCAGATCTTTCCACCATGACCCACCCATCTTGGGTTGCTCCACAGGCATGGCTTGGTTTCATTGAGTTAAACAAGGGTGTGGTCCTAGTGTGATTAGATTGAGTAGTTTTCTGTGAGTATGGTTTCAGTGTGTCTACCCTCTGATGCCCTCTTGCAACACCTACCATCTTACTTGGGTTTCTCTTAATTTGGGCATGGGGTATCTCTTCACGGCTGCTCCAGCAAAGCACAGCCACTGCTCCTTACCTTGGATGAGGGGTATCTCCTTACCAACCATGTTCCTGACCTTCAACGTGGGATAGCTCCTCTAGGCCCTCCTGTGCCTGCTCAGCCATGGCTCCTCAGGTTGCTCCTCCTGGCCATGGGCCCTGGCCTCGGGTGTGGGTGGCTCCTCCCAGCTGCTGCCCCTGGCATCGAGCTCAGGGTGGCTGCTCAGGGTCACTGCCCTGGCCTTGGGCACAAGGTGACTTCTCCCGGTTGCCCCTGACCTTGGACATGGGGTGTCTCCTCCCTGCCGCCACTGGCCTTGGACACTGGTTAGCTCCTCTCGGCCACCGCCCCTGACTTCAGACGTGGGGTAGCTCTCGGCTGCGCTTAGTGCGCCAGCCCGCTGCTGCCGCCTGCACTTAGTGATAGTCTGTTTGTTTTGTTATATTCATTTGTCTATTTTTTAGATTTCACATAAGTGGTAACACAAAGTATTGATCTTTTTCTGTCTGATTTATTTCACTAAGCATAATACCCTCCAGGTCTATCTCCATCTGTGTTATTGCAAATGGCAAAATTTTCATTTTTCACTTTTGTGGCTGAGTACTATTCCATTGTATGTGTATCATGCATTTTGTTTATCCAATTAGTTACTGATTGACACTTGTGTTGCTTCCATATCCTGGCTATTTTAAATAATGCTGCTATGAACATCAGGTGTTCATAGCAATGTTTATCCTGGAATTACTCAATTTAAGTTGGAAGGTTATTCAAAGTTAACTAGATAACTCTAATTTGTGCTCCATAGGTACAGTTATGACATTAATAAAATAACCTGGTACCCATTCATCTTGGCTGTTCTCAGGCAATTGAAAAGCAAACTATTTCATCCTGTAAAGTCATGCATTCATTAAGTGCTTCTTAACGCAGACAGACCCTCTAGATTTTATTTCTGTTCCCTATAAGCAATTAGGCGGCTGGGAAGAGACACCCCGCATACGAGGTCAGGGGCAGTGGCCGAGAGGAGCTACCTCACATCCGAGGTCAGTGGTGGCCGGGAGGAGCTACCCCGCATCCGAGGTCAGGGGCAGAGGCCAGGAGAAGCCATCTGGTGCCCGAGGCCAGGGATGGTGGCCCTGAGAAGCCACCTCACGCCCGAGGCCAGGGGTGGTGGCCCTGAGGAGCCACCCTGAAAAGGAGGCCAGGGGTATTGGGTGGGAGGAGCCACCCTGTGCCCAAGGCCAGGGGTGGTGCCTGAGGCCAGGGGCTGCAGCCGGGAGGAGCAACCCAAGGAGCAGTGGCTGCACAGGCATAGGAGGGCCTAGAGGAGCTATCCCACTTTGAAGGTCAGGAAGGGCAGCGGTAAGGAGATACCCCTTGTCCAAGGTAAGGAGCAGCGTAGGTGCTTTGCTGGAGCAGCCATGAAGAGATACCCCACGCCCAAGGTAAGAGAAACCCAAGTAAGATGGTAGGTGTTGCAAGAGGGCATCAGAGGGTAGACACACTGAAACCATACTCACAGAAAACTACTCAATCTAATCACACTAGGTCCACAGCCTTGTCTAACTCAATGAAACCAAGCCATGCCCGCGGGGCAACCCAAGATGGGCAGATCATGGTGGAGAGGTCTGACAGAGCATGGTCCACTGGAGAAGGGAATGGCAAACCACTTCAGTATTCTTCCCT
>NW_024076286.1:0-1947 GCF_014754425.2 Oryx dammah
AGGGAAGAATACTGAAGTGGTTTGCCATTCCCTTCTCCAGTGGACCACATTCTGTCAGATCTTTCCACCATGACCCACCCATCTTGGGTTGCTCCACAGGCATGGCTTGGTTTCATTGAATTAAACAAGGGTGTGGTCCTAGTGTGATTAGATTGAGTAGTTTTCTGTGAGTATGGTTTCAGTGTGTCTACCCTCTGATGCCCTCTTGCAACACCTACCATCTTACTTGGGTTTCTCTTAATTTGGGCATGGGGTATCTCTTCACGGCTGCTCCAGCAAAGCACAGCCACTGCTCCTTACCTTGGATGAGGGGTATCTCCTTACCAACCATGTTCCTGACCTTCAACGTGGGATAGCTCCTCTAGGCCCTCCTGTGCCTGCTCAGCCATGGCTCCTCAGGTTGCTCCTCCTGGCCATGGGCCCTGGCCTCGGGTGTGGGTGGCTCCTCCCAGCTGCTGCCCCTGGCATCGAGCTCAGGGTGGCTGCTCAGGGTCACTGCCCTGGCCTTGGGCACAAGGTGACTTCTCCCGGTTGCCCCTGACCTTGGACATGGGGTGTCTCCTCCCTGCCGCCACTGGCCTTGGACACTGGTTAGCTCCTCTCGGCCACCGCCCCTGACTTCAGACGTGGGGTAGCTCTCGGCTGCGCTTAGTGCGCCAGCCCGCTGCTGCCGCCTGCACTTAGTGATAGTCTGTTTGTTTTGTTATATTCATTTGTCTATTTTTTAGATTTCACATAAGTGGTAACACAAAGTATTGATCTTTTTCTGTCTGATTTATTTCACTAAGCATAATACCCTCCAGGTCTATCTCCATCTGTGTTATTGCAAATGGCAAAATTTTCATTTTTCACTTTTGTGGCTGAGTACTATTCCATTGTATGTGTATCATGCATTTTGTTTATCCAATTAGTTACTGATTGACACTTGTGTTGCTTCCATATCCTGGCTATTTTAAATAATGCTGCTATGAACATCAGGTGTTCATAGCAATGTTTATCCTGGAATTACTCAATTTAAGTTGGAAGGTTATTCAAAGTTAACTAGATAACTCTAATTTGTGCTCCATAGGTACAGTTATGACATTAATAAAATAACCTGGTACCCATTCATCTTGGCTGTTCTCAGGCAATTGAAAAGCAAACTATTTCATCCTGTAAAGTCATGCATTCATTAAGTGCTTCTTAACGCAGACAGACCCTCTAGATTTTATTTCTGTTCCCTATAAGCAATTAGGCGGCTGGGAAGAGACACCCCGCATACGAGGTCAGGGGCAGTGGCCGAGAGGAGCTACCTCACATCCGAGGTCAGTGGTGGCCGGGAGGAGCTACCCCGCATCCGAGGTCAGGGGCAGAGGCCAGGAGAAGCCATCTGGTGCCCGAGGCCAGGGATGGTGGCCCTGAGAAGCCACCTCACGCCCGAGGCCAGGGGTGGTGGCCCTGAGGAGCCACCCTGAAAAGGAGGCCAGGGGTATTGGGTGGGAGGAGCCACCCTGTGCCCAAGGCCAGGGGTGGTGCCTGAGGCCAGGGGCTGCAGCCGGGAGGAGCAACCCAAGGAGCAGTGGCTGCACAGGCATAGGAGGGCCTAGAGGAGCTATCCCACTTTGAAGGTCAGGAAGGGCAGCGGTAAGGAGATACCCCTTGTCCAAGGTAAGGAGCAGCGTAGGTGCTTTGCTGGAGCAGCCATGAAGAGATACCCCACGCCCAAGGTAAGAGAAACCCAAGTAAGATGGTAGGTGTTGCAAGAGGGCATCAGAGGGTAGACACACTGAAACCATACTCACAGAAAACTACTCAATCTAATCACACTAGGTCCACAGCCTTGTCTAACTCAATGAAACCAAGCCATGCCCGCGGGGCAACCCAAGATGGGCAGATCATGGTGGAGAGGTCTGACAGAGCATGGTCCACTGGAGAAGGGAATGGCAAACCACTTCAGTATTCTTCCCT
>NW_024076287.1:0-1945 GCF_014754425.2 Oryx dammah
TCAAGGCTGTATATTGTCACCCTGCTTATTTAACTTATATGCAGAATACATCATGAAAAACGCTGGACTGGAAGAAACACAAGCTGGAATCAAGATTGTCAGGAGAAATATCAATAATCTCAGATATGCAGATGACACCACCCTTATGGCAGAAAGTGAAGAGGAACTAAAAAGGCTCTTGATGAAAGTGAAAGGGGAGAGTGAAAAAGTTGGCTTTAAGCTCAACATTCAGAAAACAAAGATCATGGCATCTGGTTCCATCACTTCATTGGAAATAGATGGGGAAACAGTGGAAACAGTGTCAGACTTTATTTTGGGGGGCTCCAAAATCACTCCAGATGGTGATTGCAGCCATAAAATTAAAAGACGCTTAATCCTTGGAAGAAAAGTTATGACCAACCTAGATAGTATATTCAAAAGCAGAGATGTTACTTTGCCAACTAAGGTCCGTCTACTCAAGGCTATGGTTTTTCCTGTGGTCATGTATGAATGTGAGAGTTGGACTGTGAAGAATGCTGAACGCTGAAGAATTGATGCTTTGAACTGTGGTGTTGGATAAGACTCTTAAGAGTCCCTTGGACTGCGAGGAGATCCAACCAGTCCATTCTGAAGGAGATCAGCCCTGGGATTTCTTTGGAAGGAATGATGCTAAAGCTGAAATTCCAGTACTTTGGCCACCTCATGTAAAGGGTTGACTCATTGGAAAAGACTCTGATGCTGGAAGGGATTAGGGACAGGAGGAGAAGGGGAGCACAGAAAATGAGATGGCTGGATGGCATCACGGACTCGATGGACGTGAGTCTGAGTGAACTCCAGGAGTTGGTGATGGACAGGGAGGCCTGGCGTGCTGCCAATCATGGGGTCGCAAAGAGTCGGACACAACTGAGGAACTGAACTGAACTGAACAATGCAAGAGATCCAGATTCAGTCCCCAAGTTGGGAAGATCCTCTGGAGAAGGAAATCGCAACCCACTCTAGTACCCTTGCCTGGAAAATCCCATGGATGGAGGAGAGTTCAGTTCAGTTCAGTCACTCAGTCATGTCCGACTCTTTGCGACCCCATGAATCGCAGCACTCCAGGCCTCCCTGTTCATCACCATCTCCCGGAGTTCACTCATAGTCATGTCCATCAAGTCCGTGATGCCATCCAGCCATCTCATCCTCTGTTATCCCTTTCTCCTCCTGCCCCCAATCCCTCCCAGCACCAGAGTTTTCCAGTGAGTCAACTCTTCGCATGAGGTGGCCAAAGTACTGGAGCTTCAGCTTCAACATCATTCCTTTCAAAGAAATCCCAGGGCTGATCTCCTTGAGAATGGACTGGTTGGATCTCCTTGCAGTGCAAGGGACTCTCAGAAGTCTTCTCCAATGCCACAGTTCAAAAACATCAGTTCTTCAGTGCTCAGCCTTCTTAACAGTCCAACTGTCACATCCATACATGACCACTGGAAAAACCATAGCCTTGACTAGATGGACCTTAGTCGGCAAAGTAATGTCTCTGCTTTTCAATATGCTATCTAGGTTGGTCATAACTTTTCTTTCAAGGAGTAAGTGTCTTTTAATTTCATGGCTGCAATCACCATCTGTAGTGATTTTGGAGCCCCCCAAAACAAAGCCTGACACTGTTTCCCCTGTCCCTCCGTCTATTTCCAATGAAGTGATGGTACCGGATGCCATGATCTTCGTTTTCTGAATGTTGAGCTTTAAGGCAACTTTTTCACTCTCCTCTTTCACTTTCATCAAGAGCCTTTTTAGCTCCTCTTCACTTTTGCCATAAGGGTGGTGTCATCTGCATATCTGAGGTTATTGATATTTCTCCCAGCAATCTTGATTCCAGCTTGTGTTTCTTCCAGTCCAGCGTTTTTCATGATGTACTCTGCATATAAGTTAAATAAGCAGGCTGACAATATACAGCCTTGACCTACTCCTTTTCCTATTTGGAACCAGT
>NW_024076288.1:0-1945 GCF_014754425.2 Oryx dammah
ACTGGTTCCAAATAGGAAAAGGAGTAGGTCAAGGCTGTATATTGTCAGCCTGCTTATTTAACTTATATGCAGAGTACATCATGAAAAACGCTGGACTGGAAGAAACACAAGCTGGAATCAAGATTGCTGGGAGAAATATCAATAACCTCAGATATGCAGATGACACCACCCTTATGGCAAAAGTGAAGAGGAGCTAAAAAGGCTCTTGATGAAAGTGAAAGAGGAGAGTGAAAAAGTTGCCTTAAAGCTCAACATTCAGAAAACGAAGATCATGGCATCCGGTACCATCACTTCATTGGAAATAGACGGAGGGACAGGGGAAACAGTGTCAGGCTTTGTTTTGGGGGGCTCCAAAATCACTACAGATGGTGATTGCAGCCATGAAATTAAAAGACACTTACTCCTTGAAAGAAAAGTTATGACCAACCTAGATAGCATATTGAAAAGCAGAGACATTACTTTGCCGACTAAGGTCCATCTAGTCAAGGCTATGGTTTTTCCAGTGGTCATGTATGGATGTGACAGTTGGACTGTTAAGAAGGCTGAGCACTGAAGAACTGATGTTTTTGAACTGTGGCATTGGAGAAGACTTCTGAGAGTCCCTTGCACTGCAAGGAGATCCAACCAGTCCATTCTCAAGGAGATCAGCCCTGGGATTTCTTTGAAAGGAATGATGTTGAAGCTGAAGCTCCAGTACTTTGGCCACCTCATGCGAAGAGTTGACTCACTGGAAAACTCTGGTGCTGGGAGGGATTGGGGGCAGGAGGAGAAAGGGATAACAGAGGATGAGATGGCTGGATGGCATCACGGACTTGATGGACATGACTATGAGTGAACTCCGGGAGATGGTGATGAACAGGGAGGCCTGGAGTGCTGCGATTCATGGGGTCGCAAAGAGTCGGACATGACTGAGTGACTGAACTGAACTGAACTCTCCTCCATCCATGGGATTTTCCAGGCAAGGGTACTAGAGTGGGTTGCGATTTCCTTCTCCAGAGGATCTTCCCAACTTGGGGACTGAATCTGGATCTCTTGCATTGTTCAGTTCAGTTCAGTTCCTCAGTTGTGTCCGACTCTTTGCGACCCCATGATTGGCAGCACGCCAGGCCTCCCTGTCCATCACCAACTCCTGGAGTTCACTCAGACTCACGTCCATCGAGTCCGTGATGCCATCCAGCCATCTCATTTTCTGTGCTCCCCTTCTCCTCCTGTCCCTAATCCCTTCCAGCATCAGAGTCTTTTCCAATGAGTCAACCCTTTACATGAGGTGGCCAAAGTACTGGAATTTCAGCTTTAGCATCATTCCTTCCAAAGAAATCCCAGGGCTGATCTCCTTCAGAATGGACTGGTTGGATCTCCTCGCAGTCCAAGGGACTCTTAAGAGTCTTATCCAACACCACAGTTCAAAGCATCAATTCTTCAGCGTTCAGCATTCTTCACAGTCCAACTCTCACATTCATACATGACCACAGGAAAAACCATAGCCTTGAGTAGACGGACCTTAGTTGGCAAAGTAACATCTCTGCTTTTGAATATACTATCTAGGTTGGTCATAACTTTTCTTCCAAGGATTAAGCGTCTTTTAATTTTATGGCTGCAATCACCATCTGGAGTGATTTTGGAGCCCCCCAAAATAAAGTCTGACACTGTTTCCACTGTTTCCCCATCTATTTCCAATGAAGTGATGGAACCAGATGCCATGATCTTTGTTTTCTGAATGTTGAGCTTAAAGCCAACTTTTTCACTCTCCCCTTTCACTTTCATCAAGAGCCTTTTTAGTTCCTCTTCACTTTCTGCCATAAGGGTGGTGTCATCTGCATATCTGAGATTATTGATATTTCTCCTGACAATCTTGATTCCAGCTTGTGTTTCTTCCAGTCCAGCGTTTTTCATGATGTATTCTGCATATAAGTTAAATAAGCAGGGTGACAATATACAGCCTTGA
>NW_024076289.1:0-1944 GCF_014754425.2 Oryx dammah
CCTAGGTGTTCCTCTCGAGTGGAGTCGGCTCTGTCGGGGAACTTCTGCAGTTGTAGCAAGGGTGTGAAGAACCCTTTCGAAGTTCAAGAGGGAAGGTGTGATTTGCCTCGAGAGGCCTCAGCGGAAAAGGGCCTCATCTCGCCCGGAGGGGAGAACCTCCTGGATTTTCTCGAGTTGCGGCGGACCTTCTCGAGTTACGACGGGGACCTCTGGGACCTTTCCTCTTGGCCTCAGGAAAGGCCAGTCTCCATGCGAGTTGCGTGGGGCCTCTCAGGATTCCTCTCCAGTAAGTGTCGGGGCCTAAGACCTCGTGTGGATCGAGACCGGAACCTGAGGATTCCTCTAAAGTGCTGACATGGATCTTGGGGTACCACTGGAGGCTCCACAGGGGGGTCTGTCCTCGTCTCGAGTGGGGACATGCACGTACGCTTTCCTCACGAGCTGGAGCAGCCTTGGCAGGCTTCCCGGCGCCTTGATACAGGGATCTGTGGCATTCGTTGGAGGCTTTCCCGCGAGTCTTTCCGACAGGGCTGTCACACGTGCCACTATGATGTGAGTCGATCCTCGGCGTGCGTGTCGAGTAACTGAAGGGAAATCAGGTTCTTCTGGAGTGGACTGAGACATTTTGTGCACATTGGGAATGGTGGCACGACCCCTGGAGTTCCTCTCGACTTTCCTGTGGAGAGTGCCTCCTCCGAGATGCGACAGGAAAGCCGGGAATCCTTTCGCGACGAAGCAGGGAAAGGAACCCTCATCTCGAGCTATGAGGAGGAAACGGGGCTCCTCTTGATGTGGGCGGGACCCTCGGTGTTCCTCTCCAGTGGAGGCGGGTATGTCGGGGAACTTCTTGAGTTGCAGCAAGGGTGTAAAGGACCGTTTCGAAGTTCAAGAGGGAAGGGGTGATTTGTCTGGAGACGCCTCAGCGGAAAAGGGCCTCATCTCGCCTGGAGGGGAGAACCTCCTGGATTTTCTCGAGTTGCGGCGGGACCTTCTTGAGTTACGACGGGGACCTCTGGGACCCTCCCTTGTGGCCTCAGGAAAGGCCAATCTCCATGCGATTTGCGAGTGGCCTGTCGGGATTCCTCTACAGTCGGTGCTGGGGCCTAAGACCTCATGTGGAGCCTATGACGGAACCTGAGGATTCCCCTCCAGTGCTTACATGGATCTTGGGGTACTTCTGGAGGCTCCACCGGGGAGTCAGTCCTCGTTTCGGGTGGGGACATGCACGTCCACTTTCCTCACAAGCTGAAGCAGTCGTGGCCGGCTTCCCATCGCCTTGATACAGTGATCTGTGGCATTCTTGGAGGCTTTCCCACGAGGCTTTCCAGCAGGGCTGTCACACGTTCCACGGTGGTGTGAGTCGATCCTCGGCGTGCATGTCGAGGAAGTGCACTGAAATCAGGTTCTTCTGGTGTGGACTGAGACATTTTGTGCACATTGGGAATGGTGGCACGATCCCTGGAGTTCCTCTCGACTTTCCTGTGGAGATCGCCTCCTCCGAGATGTAACAGGAAATCGGGAGTCCTTTCCCAACGAAGCAGGGAAAGGAACCCTCATCTCGAGCTATGAGGAGGAAACGGGGCTACTCTTGATGTGGGCGGGACCCTAGGTGTTCCTCTCGAGTCGAGGCGGGTATGTCGGGGTACTTCTTGAGTTGCAGAAAGGGTGTAAAGGACCGTTTCGAAGTTCAAGAGGGAAGGGGTGATTTGTCTGGAGTCGCCTCAGCGGAAAAGGGCCTCATCTCGCCTGGAGGGGAGAACCTCCTGGATTTTCTCGAGTTGCGGCGGGACCTTCTCGAGTTACGACGGGGACTTCTGGGACCCTCCCTTGTGGCCTCAGGAAAGGCAAATCTCCATGCGATTTGCGAGTGGCCTGTCGGGATTCCTCTACAGTCGGCGCCGGGGCCTAAGACCTCATGTGGAGCCTATGACGGAACCTGAGGAT
>NW_024076292.1:0-1941 GCF_014754425.2 Oryx dammah
ATGTCCTGGCTATTATAAACAGTGCTGCGATGAACATTGGGGTATATGCGTCTCTTTCAATTCTGGTTTCCTCGGTGTGTATGCCCAGCAGTGGGATTGCTAGTTCATAAGGCAGTTCTATTTGCAATTTTTTAAGGAATCTCCACACTGTTCTCCATAGTGGCTGTACTAGTTTGCATTCCAACCAACAGTGTAAGACGGTTCCTAGAGCTAATTAATGAATATAGTAAAGTTGCAGAATACAAAATCAACACACAGAAATCCCTTGCATTCCTATACACTAATAATGAGAAAGTAGAAAAAGAAATTAAGGAAACAGTTCCATTCACCATTGCAAAGAAAAGAATAAAATACTTAGGAATATATCTACTTAAAGAAACTAAAGACCTATATATAGAAAACTAGAAAACACTGATGAAAGAAATCAAAGAGGACACTAATAGATGGAGAAACATACCATGTTCATGGATCAGAAGAATCAATATAGTGAAAATGAGTATACGACCCAAGGCAATCTACAGATTCAGTGCAATCCCGATCAGGCTACCAGTGGTATTTTTCACAGAACTAGAACAAATAATTTCAAGATTTGTATGGAAATACAAAAAACCTCGAATAGCCAAAGCAATCTTGAGAAAGAAGAATGGAACTGGAGGAATCAACTTGCCTGACTTCAGGCTCTACTACAAAGCCACAGTCATCAAGAAAGTATGGTACTGGCACAAAGACAGAAATATAGATCAATGGAACAAAATAGAAAGCCCAGAGATAAATCCACACACCTGTAGACACCTTATCTTCGACAAAGGAGGCAAGAATATACAATGGAGTAAAGACAATCTCTTTAACAAGTGGTGCTGGGAAAACTGGTCAACCACTTGTAAAAGAAGGAAACTAGATCACTTTCTAACACCACACACAAAAATAAACTCAAAATGGATTAAAGATCTAAACGTAAGACCAGAAACTATAAAACTCCTAGAGGAGAACATAGGCAAAACACTCTCCGACATAAATCACAGCAGGATCCTCTATGATCCACCCCCCAGAATACTGGAAAAAGGGCAAAAATAAACAAATGGGACCTAATTAAAATTAAAAGCTTCTGCACAACAAAGGAAAATATAAGCAAGGTGAAAAGACAGCCTTCTGAATGGGAGAAAATAATAGCAAATGAAGCAACTGACAAACAACTAATCTCAAAAATATACAAGCAACTTATGCACCTCAATTCCAGAAAAATAAACGACTCAATCAAAAAATGGGCCAAAGAACTAAATAGACATTTCTCCAAAGAAGACATATGGATGGCTAACAAACACATGAAAAGATGCTCAACATCACTCATTATTAGAGTAATGCAAATCAAGACCTCATTCTTTTTCATGTGTGTGTTAATTGCTCAGTCGTGTCTGACTCTGTGACCTCATGGACTGTGGCCCACTAGTCTCGTCTGTCCTGGGATTTTCCAGGCAAAGATACTAGAGTGGACTGCCATTCCCTCCTCCAGGGGAACTTGCCAACCCAGGGATCATACCCAGGTCTCCTAGATTGCAGGCAGACTCTTTACTGTCTGAACCAGCAGAGCTGCATTGAATTTTCATGGTTTTAAACATTCACTGCTCTATTCCTCAGTTCCTAGAACAGTATCTGGCAAATAGCAGGCACTCTATGAATATGAATATGGATTTCCCTGCTGGCTCAGATGGTAAAGCATCTGCCTACAATGTGGCAGACCCAGGTTTGATCCCTGGGCTGGGAAGATCCCCTGGAGAAGGAAATGGCAACCCACTCAGGTACTCTTGCCTGGAAAATCCCATAGACGGAGGATCCTGGTAGCTACAGTCCATGGGATTGCAAAGAGTCTGACACGACTGAGCGACTTCACTTTCAGTTTTTATTTTATGAATATTTAATGAATAAGTGAATGAACAAACTACA
>NW_024076294.1:0-1940 GCF_014754425.2 Oryx dammah
AGCTTTAAGCCAACTTTTTCACTCTCCTCTTTCACTTTCATCAAGAGGCTTTTTAGCTCCTCTTCACTTTCTGCCATAAGGGTGGTGTCATCTGCATATCTGAGGTGATTGATATTTCTCCCGGCAATCTTGATTCCAGCTTGTGTTTCTTCCAGTCCAACGTTTCTCATGATATACTCTGCATATAAGTTAAATAAGCAGGGTGACAATAGACAGCCTTGACGTACTCCTTTTCCTATTTGGAACCAGTCTGTTGTTCCATGTCCAGTTCTAACTGTTGCTCCCTGGCCTGCATACAGATTTCTCAAGAGGCAAGTCAGGTGGTTGGTATTCCCATCTCTTTCAGAATTTTTCACAGTTTGTTGTGATCCACACAGTCAAAGACTTTGGCATAGTCAATAAAGCAGAAATAGATGTTTTTCTGGAACTCTCTTGCTTTTTCCATGATCCAGCGGATGTTGGCAATTTGATCTCTGGCTCCTCTGCCTTTTCTAAAACCAGCTTGAACATCAGGAAGTTCACAGTTCACGTATTGCTGAAGCCTGGCTTGGAGAATTTTGAGCATTACTTTACTAGCATGTGAGATGAGGGCAATTGGGCGGTAGTTTCAGCATTCTTTGGCATTGCCTTTCTTTGAGATTGGAATGAAAACTGACCTTTCCAGTCCTGTGGCCACTGCTGAGTTTTCCAAATGTGCTGGCATATTGAGTGCAGCACTTTGACAGCATCATCTTTCAGGATTTGAGATAGCTCAACTGGAATTCCATCACCTCCACTAGCTTTGTTCATAGTGATGCTTTCCAAGGCCCACTTGACTTCACATTCCAGGATGTCTGGCTCTAGATTAGTGATCACACCATCGTGATTATCTGGGTCTGAAGATCTTCCGTGTATTCTTGCCACCTCTTCTTAATATCCTCTGCTTCTGTTAGGTCCATAACATTTCTGTCCTTTATCGAGCCCATCTTTGCATGAAATGTTCCCTTGGTATCTCTAATTTTCTTGAAGAGATCTCTAATCTTTCCCATTCTGTTGTTTTCCTCTATTTCTTTTCATTGATTGCTGAAGAAGGCTTTCTTATCTCTTGCTATGTTTTGAAACTCTGCATTCAGATGCTTATATCTTTCCATTTCTCCTTTGCTTTTCACCTCTCTTCTTTTCACAGCTGTTTGTAAGGCCTCCTCAGACAGCCATTTTGCTTTTTTGCATTTCTTTTCCATGGGGATGGTCTTGATCCCTGTCTCCTGTACAATGTCACTAACCTCATTCCATAGTTCATCAGGCACTCTATCAGATCTAGTCCCTTACATCTATTTCTCACTTCCACTGTATAATCATAAGGGATTAGATTTAGGTCATACCTGAATGGTCTAGCAACCCGAGGAGTGGTGGCTGCGCGGGCACAGGAGGGCCTAGAGGGGCCATCCCACACTGAAGGTCAGGAAAGGCAGCGGTAAAGATACCCCTCGTCCAAGGTAAGGAGCAGTGGCTGTGCTTTGCTGGAGCAGCCATGAAGAGAGACCCCACACCCAAGGTAAGAGAAACCGAGGTAAGATGGTAGGTGTTGCAAGAGGGCATCAGAAGACAGACAGACTGAAACCATACTCACAGAAAACTAGTCAATCTAATCACCTTAGGACCACAGTTCAGTTCAGTCGCTCAGTCGTGTCCGACTCTTTGCGACCCCATGAATCGCAGCACGCCAGGCTTCCCTGTCCATCACCACCTCCTGGAGTTCACTGAGATTCACGTCCGTCGAGTCAGTGATGCCATCCAGCCATCTCATCCTCTGTCGTCCCCTTCTCCTCCTGCCCCCAATCCCTCCCAGCATCAAAGTCTTTTCCAATGAGTCAACTCTTCGCATGAGGTGGCCAAAGTACTGAAGTTTCAGTGTTAGCATCATTCCTTCCAAAGAAATCCCAGGGCTGCTCTGCTTCAGA
>NW_024076295.1:0-1940 GCF_014754425.2 Oryx dammah
TCTGAAGCAGAGCAGCCCTGGGATTTCTTTGGAAGGAATGATGCTAACACTGAAACTTCAGTACTTTGGCCACCTCATGCGAAGAGTTGACTCATTGGAAAAGACTTTGATGCTGGGAGGGATTGGGGGCAGGAGGAGAAGGGGACGACAGAGGATGAGATGGCTGGATGGCATCACTGACTCGACGGACGTGAATCTCAGTGAACTCCAGGAGGTGGTGATGGACAGGGAAGCCTGGCGTGCTGCGATTCATGGGGTCGCAAAGAGTCGGACACGACTGAGCGACTGAACTGAACTGTGGTCCTAAGGTGATTAGATTGACTAGTTTTCTGTGAGTATGGTTTCAGTCTGTCTGTCTTCTGATGCCCTCTTGCAACACCTACCATCTTACCTCGGTTTCTCTTACCTTGGGTGTGGGGTCTCTCTTCATGGCTGCTCCAGCAAAGCACAGCCACTGCTCCTTACCTTGGACGAGGGGTATCTTTACCGCTGCCTTTCCTGACCTTCAGTGTGGGATGGCCCCTCTAGGCCCTCCTGTGCCCGCGCAGCCACCACTCCTCGGGTTGCTAGACCATTCAGGTATGACCTAAATCTAATCCCTTATGATTATACAGTGGAAGTGAGAAATAGATGTAAGGGACTAGATCTGATAGAGTGCCTGATGAACTATGGAATGAGGTTAGTGACATTGTACAGGAGACAGGGATCAAGACCATCCCCATGGAAAAGAAATGCAAAAAAGCAAAATGGCTGTCTGAGGAGGCCTTACAAACAGCTGTGAAAAGAAGAGAGGTGAAAAGCAAAGGAGAAATGGAAAGATATAAGCATCTGAATGCAGAGTTTCAAAACATAGCAAGAGATAAGAAAGCCTTCTTCAGCAATCAATGAAAAGAAATAGAGGAAAACAACAGAATGGGAAAGATTAGAGATCTCTTCAAGAAAATTAGAGATACCAAGGGAACATTTCATGCAAAGATGGGCTCGATAAAGGACAGAAATGTTATGGACCTAACAGAAGCAGAGGATATTAAGAAGAGGTGGCAAGAATACACGGAAGATCTTCAGACCCAGATAATCACGATGGTGTGATCACTAATCTAGAGCCAGACATCCTGGAATGTGAAGTCAAGTGGGCCTTGGAAAGCATCACTATGAACAAAGCTAGTGGAGGTGATGGAATTCCAGTTGAGCTATCTCAAATCCTGAAAGATGATGCTGTCAAAGTGCTGCACTCAATATGCCAGCACATTTGGAAAACTCAGCAGTGGCCACAGGACTGGAAAGGTCAGTTTTCATTCCAATCTCAAAGAAAGGCAATGCCAAAGAATGCTGAAACTACCGCCCAATTGCCCTCATCTCACATGCTAGTAAAGTAATGCTCAAAATTCTCCAAGCCAGGCTTCAGCAATACGTGAACTGTGAACTTCCTGATGTTCAAGCTGGTTTTAGAAAAGGCAGAGGAGCCAGAGATCAAATTGCCAACATCCGCTGGATCATGGAAAAAGCAAGAGAGTTCCAGAAAAACATCTATTTCTGCTTTATTGACTATGCCAAAGTCTTTGACTGTGTGGATCACAACAAACTGTGAAAAATTCTGAAAGAGATGGGAATACCAACCACCTGACTTGCCTCTTGAGAAATCTGTATGCAGGCCAGGGAGCAACAGTTAGAACTGGACATGGAACAACAGACTGGTTCCAAATAGGAAAAGGAGTACGTCAAGGCTGTCTATTGTCACCCTGCTTATTTAACTTATATGCAGAGTATATCATGAGAAACGTTGGACTGGAAGAAACACAAGCTGGAATCAAGATTGCCGGGAGAAATATCAATCACCTCAGATATGCAGATGACACCACCCTTATGGCAGAAAGTGAAGAGGAGCTAAAAAGCCTCTTGATGAAAGTGAAAGAGGAGAGTGAAAAAGTTGGCTTAAAGCT
>NW_024076296.1:0-1939 GCF_014754425.2 Oryx dammah
TTTTTGTTTCCACATTGTAGACAACCCTGTAAATTTCCAGAATGAATCCTGGAAGCTAGGGATTCCTGAAAATGCACAAGAGTTTAAGAGAATGTAGGTGATCTGCAGAGCCAGAGAGTCCTGCCAGCATGATGACCTCAACTCAAGATGCTAATTTTAGGTGGAGGGTTGGTTCAGTGAGTGGGACTCTGCACTCACATTGCAGGAGGCCCAGGTTCGATCCCTGGTCAGGGAACTAGATCCCACACGCCTAAACTAAGACCTGGTGCAGACAAGAAACAAACAGAAAGAACAGCTCAGCAAACAGATGCACATTAAAAATGAAGTAAGAACTAACAAAATTCATTTTAACAGGTGAGAAAATCTCTGTAGGTGAAAAAGGCCCATTTGAAGAAGACTGTTCTTGAGTTCATCTGACTGAGTCGCAGCCATTGTTACTGGATTGACAGCGCGGCCCTGAGAGCCCGTGTCAGGCAGCCTCCCAGCTGTCTGCAGCCACACGTTCCCAAGCCTTAGAATAGTTTATGTCAGCAAAGAACAGTGGCAACAAGTCTTACCATAATATAGTCAGACTTTGCATAAAATAAACCCTATCCTAGAGAAAAGAACAAGCTATGAAATGACCCCATTAAATCTTCTGCTGGGCTCACTTCACTGGCACAAATAAGTGCACAGGAAACCAGCCAAATGGGCTGACAGACACTGAGGAAACAGTTCTTTCCACAGAGATTCCTGAATCCCTAATAAAACAAATAAATAGAAGACAGATGAACACCACGTACACATACCTCTGGAATGAAGAGTGCCTGGCTAACATATTAAGCATCTAAACTTGACATTCTAAAAAATGCTTAGTTGAGTTAAAACAACTGTGTGACAAGAAGGGAAACGATAGTATTTGTGTTTCAAGAACCAAGGTACCTAATTAAGGCCACCTGTCCCTCATGAAGCTAAAGGGGTAAGGTTGCCGTCATCCAAGGATGGTCCAACTTCCCCCGCCCCTACTCTCCCCCTACAAGCCCTGCCTTGCACTTTTCTCTCTCTCTCTCTCTGTGTCAACATTCCTCCTCTCCTGTACAGAGGTCCCTAATTTTTATGTGTTTCAGGATCTCCGTTTTCCTATTCTGTCTCAATCCCACAATGAGACAGCTGCACTATTTTGGTAAATCCCTCGTGCACTGGTGCCTGGAAGCTGCCTCCATGAAGGAAGCTGGGCAATGTTAGTGCTCATCTCATCTGTTTTCCTTATCTCTGTGCTCCCTGATGTTCAAGGTCCAAAAATAGTATTCTAATTGGAAGATCAACTCTACCGTTATCAGTGAAAAATAAGTCACGTATTTTAGTTTAATTGTGTTTTACAAATCTGTCATTCCATGAGAAATCACTTAACTACACATTATTTGACACCTGCCTTAGATAAAATTTTCTCCACGGCATGTTGACAGAGTCAACATGAATATAACTACTTCAGAGAAATGGCTTGGGTTGAGGAGGAAGACTTTCCAACCAGAGGGATCCTTCTCTGACCCATGGGAATCAGAGACACAAGGTAGAAACCTCTGACTATTCCGTCTAGAAATTGTAACTGGGGTTTCTTGTGAAGCTAGAGATACCTGTACCATGCGAAAAATTATAAAAGTAATAATAGAATATTTCCCTAAGCACGCTTAAGTTTAGGACTCTCTTCTTAGGGTCCTGTCCCATTCTCCTATATGTACCGTACAAGCTATTATCAGGAGAAATATGTCAGACCGGACTGTGGTGCAATTTTCACAATCACCACCAGAGGGCGGGGCTTCCTTCAGATGCGGTTCCTCATTGTATTCAGGAGCTGGTTTCACTTGCCTACTTTGTAGCCACAAGACAGAATATTGCTGCAGTACAGAAAGGGGCTCTCAGTTTCTGAGCGAGGAGCTTCTGTAACATCCAGATGGAGACT
>NW_024076297.1:0-964 GCF_014754425.2 Oryx dammah
GCTCACCTGAGGGACAGGCTCATCTGAGAGCCAGCCTAACCTGAGAGGCCAACCTCACATGAGGGACAGGCTCACCTGTGGAGCCAGCCTCACCTGAGGGGTCAACTTCACCTGAGGGCCCGGTTCACCTGAGGGGTAAGGCTCACCTGAGGGCCAGGCTCACCTGAAAGGACAGGCTCCCCTGAGGTGTCAGGCTCATCTGAGGGTCAGGGCTCACCTGAGGGGACAAGTTCACCTGAGGAGTCAGGCTCACCTGCGTGCAAGGCTCACCTGAGGGGCCAGGCTCACCTGAGGGGACAGGCTCACATGAGGGCCCATCCTCACCTGAAGGCCTGGCTCACCTGACAGGTTCACCTGAAGGCCAGGCTGACCTGAGGGAAGGCTCACCTGAGGGACCAACTTCACCTGAGGGACAGGCTCACCGGAGGGCCAGGCTCACCTGAGAGGCCAACCTCACTTGAGGGAGGCCTCCCTTGGGGGCCAGGCTCACCTGAGGGCCAGGCTCACCTGAGGGCCAGGCTCACCTGTGGGTTGAGGCTGACCTGAGGGGCAGGCTCACCTGAGGGCTAGGATCACCTCATGGCAAGCCTCAAATGAGGGGCAGGCTCACCTGAGGGCCAGGCTCACCTGAGGGCCAGGCTCACCTGTGGGTTGAGGCTGACCTGAGGGGCAGGCTCACCTGAGGGCTAGGATCACCTCATGGCAAGCCTCAAATGAGGGCCAGGCTCACCTGAGGGGACAGGCTCACCTAAGGGGTCAGGCTCAGTGAGGGTCAGGCTCACCTGATGGCCAGGCTCACCTCAGGGGCAGGCTCACCTGAGGGTCAGGCTAACCTGTGGGGTCAGGCTCAACTGAGGGGCAGGCTCACCGGATGGGCCAACCTCAACTGAGGTCCACGCTCACCTGTGGGGCCAGGCCCACCTGAGGAGTTAGGCTTACCTGAGGGGACAGGCTCACCTGAGGG
>NW_024076297.1:974-1938 GCF_014754425.2 Oryx dammah
GCTCACCTGAGGGACAGGCTCATCTGAGAGCCAGCCTAACCTGAGAGGCCAACCTCACATGAGGGACAGGCTCACCTGTGGAGCCAGCCTCACCTGAGGGGTCAACTTCACCTGAGGGCCCGGTTCACCTGAGGGGTAAGGCTCACCTGAGGGCCAGGCTCACCTGAAAGGACAGGCTCCCCTGAGGTGTCAGGCTCATCTGAGGGTCAGGGCTCACCTGAGGGGACAAGTTCACCTGAGGAGTCAGGCTCACCTGCGTGCAAGGCTCACCTGAGGGGCCAGGCTCACCTGAGGGGACAGGCTCACATGAGGGCCCATCCTCACCTGAAGGCCTGGCTCACCTGACAGGTTCACCTGAAGGCCAGGCTGACCTGAGGGAAGGCTCACCTGAGGGACCAACTTCACCTGAGGGACAGGCTCACCGGAGGGCCAGGCTCACCTGAGAGGCCAACCTCACTTGAGGGAGGCCTCCCTTGGGGGCCAGGCTCACCTGAGGGCCAGGCTCACCTGAGGGCCAGGCTCACCTGTGGGTTGAGGCTGACCTGAGGGGCAGGCTCACCTGAGGGCTAGGATCACCTCATGGCAAGCCTCAAATGAGGGGCAGGCTCACCTGAGGGCCAGGCTCACCTGAGGGCCAGGCTCACCTGTGGGTTGAGGCTGACCTGAGGGGCAGGCTCACCTGAGGGCTAGGATCACCTCATGGCAAGCCTCAAATGAGGGCCAGGCTCACCTGAGGGGACAGGCTCACCTAAGGGGTCAGGCTCAGTGAGGGTCAGGCTCACCTGATGGCCAGGCTCACCTCAGGGGCAGGCTCACCTGAGGGTCAGGCTAACCTGTGGGGTCAGGCTCAACTGAGGGGCAGGCTCACCGGATGGGCCAACCTCAACTGAGGTCCACGCTCACCTGTGGGGCCAGGCCCACCTGAGGAGTTAGGCTTACCTGAGGGGACAGGCTCACCTGAGGG
>NW_024076298.1:0-1938 GCF_014754425.2 Oryx dammah
AATAAACGTCCTGTTCTTATTTGGTCTTCATCTGAGCATGGAAGTTAGTTTGATAACACAGGAAACAGTTTAACCTGCAACTGAGCACAGACAGCAGATAGGCTGACAGCCGATCCTTCTACATTAACATCAACAATTACAATTCTCAGCCATCTTTGATCTTTGAAGCACTATTCTGATCTGTTGAATGAAGTTATCTCCACAGTGTTTTAGAAATGTATTCAACTAACAAGGCACAAGGGATGCTGAAAAGAACTAAAACATACTGAGTTTCACTAACAACAGCCGGGTTTTAACTGTAAAATTTGCATTCAGGAACACACAGCAGGGCAAACATAAGGTCCGTTTTCAAACAAGTATTCATTTGGGCAAGTTGTCCCTTTCCTCAGCCTAAGATAGCTGTCAAGCATAGCGAGTGATGATGAAAACCTGCTTTCGCTGTAGAGAGGACTCGCAAATTTTCGATCTTCGATTTCCTCCTGTAAGAATAGGTTCTGTTTCCACAGCTGCAAGCTGGGCTTTCATTAAGAGAACGTTTTCAGATAATGCTCATGCCAGGGCCACACACCAGACCTACTAATTCAGACTCTCTGGGATGTCCTGCCAGCATCAGCTCTTCTAAAGCCTCTCCAGGGGAGATTTGATGCACAGTTTAGGTTGAGAAGCACAATTGCATGATGCTTCACCCATCCTGATTTTAAATAGAATCCTGAACTGAAGAGCCATGTTTCCTACTAATGAAATTTTTAAAAGTTTGTAATTACATGTCTCCCCTTCTGAGAGGGATTTTGACATATTTATTCACAGCCATATTTAGAACATTTTCAATGACTCAGTGGTGTGTTATGCCCCCAAGTCCTCCTCCTTACTAGACACTCAGGCAGATGAAGGGGAGGGAATGCACCTCAGTCCTGATGGCAGGAGGATGGGTGGAGTTCCACTGTCTTGGTTACTGTTCTGCTGAGCATCCCTCTTGGGTTGCTGAGCTCGAGCAGGGGGCCTCACACCAGGCTACAGGTATTCCTGTGACCAGAGGTTGGAGCTAAGGGCTGAGATTCGTTACCAGGGAAACGGAAGCTGGGTCCACGTGATTTGAGAAGTATGGGAAAACAACTAAGTAGAATATCAGATGCAGGGTGGGTTCTGGGAGCCTGTCCAGAGCCATTGACTTGTGGTCACACACTGGGCTCCTGTGCGTAAACACAGAGACACACTAGACGTGTGTGCTCACTGGGGGTTCTGTCCTGACGTGCACAATGACTGTCTCTGGAGGGAGCATCTAGCACATGTGGAGGAGGCCGGACCCAGAACGTGGAAGGAGCAGGGGCACTCCTCACTGTTACAAAAGCAATGGCACATCTTTTCCCACATGTCTCACTTGGACATCTGCATTACCTTCCTAAACTGCTTTACTGAGGTATAATCATGTACCACAAATCAAACCCATTCAGTGCATCCAGTGCAGTGTTTTTAATAACTTCAAACATTGGTGCAACCACCACCACCCTGCAGTTGTGGAACCCTGCCAGCACCACAAAAAGCATCCATGTAGCCATCAGCAGTCAGCCCCCAATAGAATCTGCACACCCAGGCAGGCTCTCATCTAATTTCTCTCTCTGTAGATTTGCCCTTTGCGGGCATTCCATATCAACAGACTCCTGCAGGAAGTGGCCTTTTGTGTCTAGGTTCTTTCACTTAGCACAATGCTTTGGAGGCTCACCCAGGTGGCAGCAGAAAGCAGAAGTTCGTCACATTTCATCCATCTATGCTATTCCACTGTATGGCTACAGAATACTCTGTTTACCCCTCTCCAGCTGACAGACTTTTAAGCTGCTCCACTATTTGGAGATTACAGACAGTGCTGCTGTGAAAGACATGTAACTAAGGACGAGTATTTGTGTGGACATGGGTTTCATTTCTTTCTTTCTTATTATTCCA
>NW_024076299.1:0-1085 GCF_014754425.2 Oryx dammah
ATGGAGACTGGAAGGTCACCTTCTCTTATTTAAAAGAGGACCCAACTTCCTGGTCCTCTTTTTCCCATTGAGATTCTGATTCCAGTGCCCCATCTCGGCTTCCGTGTGTGGCTGAGCCTATAATGGCTCCCTGCATTCTTCTCCTTTACTCTCAAATGCTTGGGTAATTTTCCCACTTCGGCAGTGGATGGGCACAGTCATTGATTCTAACTTCCAGATAGATTGATGAAGAGGTCTGCAAAATCTACTCATTTCCTCTCTGTTGTTCAGTGTCTCACTCTAGACATGTCTTTCTTTTCCTTTCAAAATTCATTCTCTGTCTTCCTTTATCTCTTTCTCTCTGTCTCTCCTGTGGATGGATGAATGCCTTTGAATGCACATGGATATTGTTAGCTTAGGGTTAGGCTTTAGGGATAGGTTAGAGTGAGATCAAGTGGTTAGGTTGGAGTTGATGTTGGGGGATGGGACAAGGGTGTTGTGTTTTCTCTTGGAGACTTGAGTGCTGTTTGTTCTTAGTGTATTTTACATTGGAACCACTTATCAGATACATGACTTGAAAGTCATCTCTTATGTTCAGTTTACTATCTTTTTTATTTGTGAAAGCTTGATTCCATGGTGGCTCAGATGGTAAAGGGTCTGCCCACAATGTGGGACCCTGGTTTGATCCCTAGGATGGGAAGATCCCCTGCAGAAGGGAATGGCAACCCACTCCAGTACTCTGGCCTAGAAAATTCCATGGATGGAGGAGCCTGGTGGGCTACAGCCCATGGAGTCACAAAGAGTTGGACACGATTGAGTGACTTCACTTTACTTGCGGTTGACACACAGATCTGTAGTATCAACACAACTAAAGGTTTTGTGCGAGTGCAGGAGGGACTAGAGGAGCTACTGGGCGTTCAAGGTCAGGAGGGGAGGCCCTGATAAGATTCCCCCTCATCCAAGGTAAGGAAGAGTGGCTGCACTTTGCTTGAGCAGCCGTGAATAGATACCCCACGACCAAAGTAAGAGAAACTCAAGTAAGAGGGTTGGTGTTGTGAGACAGCATCAGAGGGCAGACAAACTGAGATCATAATCAGAGACAAGTA
>NW_024076299.1:1095-1936 GCF_014754425.2 Oryx dammah
AATACCAGACCACCTGACCTGCCTCTTGAGAAACCTATATGCAGGTCATGAAGCAAAATGTAGAACTTGATATGGAACAACAGACTGGTTCCAAATAGGGAAAGGAGTACATCAAGGCTGTATATTTTCCCCCTACTTCTATAACTTACATGCAGAGGCATCATGAGAAAAGCTGGGCTGGAAGAAGCACAAGCTGGAATCAAGATTGCCGGGAGAAATAACAATAACCTCAGATATGCAGATGACAACACCCTTATGGCAGAAAGTGTAGAGGAAGTAAAGAGCCTCTTGATGAAAGTGAAAGAGGAGAGTTAAAACGTTGGCCTCAAGCTCAACATTCAGAAAACTAAGATCATGGCATCTGTCCCATCACGTCATGGCAAATAGATGGGGAATAGTGGAAACAGTGTCAGACATTATTTTGAGGGGGCTCCAAAATCACTGCAGATGGTGATTTCAGCCATGAAATTAAAAGACGCTTACTCCTTGGAAGGAAAGTTATGACCATCCTAGATAGCATATTCAAAAGCAGAGACATTAATTACTTTGCCAACAAAGTTCCGTCTAGTCAAGGCTATGGTTTTCCCAGTTGTCAGGTATGGATGTGAGAGTTGGACTGTGAAGAAAGCTGAGTGCTGAGGAATTGATTCTTTGAACTGTGGTGTAGGAGAAGACTCTTGATAGTCCCTTGGACTGCAAGGAGATCCAACCAGCCCATTCTGAAGGAGGGCAGCCCTGGGATTTCATTGGAAGGAATGATGCTAAAGCTGAAACTCCAGTACTTTGGCCACCTCATGTGAAGAGTTGACTCATTGGAAAAGACTCTGATGCTAGGAGGGAT
>NW_024076300.1:0-1936 GCF_014754425.2 Oryx dammah
TAAGCGTTGAGCGGTGGAAAGTATGGGTTTGTTTTGTTGTTCAGCCGCTCTGTCGTGGCCAACTCTTTTAGACCCCATGGACTGCAGAACGCCACGCTTCCCCGCCCTTCACCATCTCCCAGACCTTACTCAAACGTATGTCCACTGAATTGGTAATGCCATCCAACCATCTTGTCCTCTGTCGTTGTCTTCCCCTTTTGCCTTCAACTTCAGGGTCTTTTCTAGTGATTTGGCTCTTCGCATCATGTGCCCAAAGCATTGGAGATTCAGCTTCAGCATCAGTCCCTCCAATGAATATTCAGGACTGATTTCCTTTAGGTGACTGGTTTAATCTTGCAGTCTAAGAGACTTTCAAGAGTCTTCTCCAATATTCAAGAGCATCAAGTCTTTGGCGCTCTGCTTTCTTTGGTTTTCCCTTGTGGCTCAGAGATTAAAGTGTCTGCCTGCAATGCAGGAGACCTGGGTTTGATCCCCAAGTCCGGAAGATCCTCTGGAGAAGAAAATGGCAACCCACTCCAGTACTCTTGCCTCAGAGGAACATGGTAGGCCACAGTCCATGGGATGGCAGAGTCGCATAAGACTGAGCAACTTTTCTTCTTCTTTATGATTCAACTCACATCCATACATGACCATGGAAAAACTATAGCTTTGACTAGACACGTTTGTTATCAAATTAATGTCTCTGCTTTCTAATATGCTGTCTAGGTTTCTAGTAGCGTTTCTTCCAAGGAGCAAGAGTCTTTTAATTTCATGGCTGCAGTCACCATCTGCAGTGACTTTGGTGCCCAAGTAAAGAAAGTCTGTCACTGGTTCCCTTGTTTCCTCCATCTATTTGTCATGAAGTGATGGGACCAGATACCATGATTTTTGTCTTTTGCATGTTGAGTTTTAAGGCAACTTTTTTCACTCTCACTTTTTCTGCTTTCTGGCATCATAAGGATGGTGTCAGTTCAGTTCAGTTCAGTCGCTCAGTCGTATCCAACTCTTTGCGACCCTGTGAATTGCAGCACGCCCGGCCTCCCTGTCCATCACCAACTCCCAGAGTTCACTCAGACTCACGTCCATTGAGTCAGTGATGCCATCGGTAGCTACTGTAGTATATATATAAAAAACAACGCATAACCTCTATGTATAATACAAAGAAAAAGTTAATAGCTGGAGGGAGCAGTGTATTCACTACTGAGCTGAACTTGTTTGACTAGTAGTGTTTACTTTTTGCGATCTCACCAGACTCTTCCATCCATGGGGTTTCCAAGCAAGAGTACTGGAGTGGGTTGCCATTTCCTTCTGGAGAAAATCTTCCGAGGGCTTCCTGCATTGCAGGGAGGTGTTTCAAATCACCTGAGCTGCCAGAGAAATCCCACATAACCATGAAGGTAGTTCTATCGTTGAAACCATAGTTACCGGGGAAAGCGGGCACACAGTCCTCCACTATCACAAATTATGCAGTCGAGTTTCCTGCTTTTGAGGAAACCGCAGAGGTCAACACACCCGCAGTGCAATGGGTGAGCCTCGCCCTGGGAGAACCACCTTCATGATCACAGGATCTGCCCTGCCAGGTAAGTATGAAGTAATTCTGTCCGCCGCTCGCACAGCCTTAGACACGTTCACTGTGCGCACAGGCTCACTTTGCTATTGCCCCCCATCTCTTCCACCACCGTCCGCACCCCATCGTTTCCCGCACCTCTCAGGCACTCCTAACAACTCTTCTAATAAAATCCAAGCAGTATCTCGGAAAAACTTCCACAACCGGCAAAGTGGCAGGCCGAGAAGTGTACCACTTCCGCTGCAAAATTTACATAAGCCCAGCCCCATTCAGCACCTGTAAGGCGGTTCCTCTCCTCCAACCCAGGCCCTGTCCCCATGCCCCTCACCTCCCCTCCCACCCCAGCCGAGACGACCAATGGGCAGGCTGGCTGCTGAAGGAGAAGTGACG
>NW_024076301.1:0-1936 GCF_014754425.2 Oryx dammah
CTGTAATGTGCAAAAATATTAGTTTCCTACATTTTCTCCTTTTTTACGTAGTATCTCCTCAGCAACCCCTGTCCTCACTCCAGATTGTCCCACTTCCCTTGCTGGCTTTCTAATTCCTTGTGACTCAGACTGTGGTGTCAGGGCCAGCAGCTCCTGCATCTCCTGGGGCTTTCTAGAAATGCAGAGTCTCAAGCCCATCCAGACCTCTTGACTCGGCATCACATTTGAACAAGACCTTCTGCTAAATTCCTTTCTCTCCCATAGGCATTTCTGATGAGTAATAGATAACCTGTGATTTCTATTAAACATCCTTTGACAGTTTGAAATTGAGCTCAAGAGTTACCCAAGTCCCTGTTATGACTGAGCATAAGGCTCTAGAAAGTTCTGTGCCACTTCTCCTATAGATAGACTTACGTTCATATTCCGCAAATTGCACTTATACTTTATAATTCACTGCATTTCTTTTGTCCTCTCAGTGGAGTCTATCTTCATCACGGGCAGTTTTCATCCTGCTCCTGCCTTCCCCACATGAGCCTCCTGCAGGGACTGGAGGGGTTTCCCACAGGCTCAGCCCTGCCTGGACCTGGAGTCAGAGACAGCCCACTGCAGCAGTGTATGTGCGGCTCTTTCACCACCTGATGGGATAAAAAATGAGTCTCGCTCCCCAAGCAGGGCAGGAGGTCTCTTTGGCTCATTTCCAAGGAACCATTGCCCCACTTAGCTGCAGGTTTCTCTTCCAGCCCACCTGGGGTGCTGGTTCTTCCTGCTGACAGCCAGCCCAGCTGACCCCAAGTACTCTCTCTGCTCAGTGATGTCATCCCTCTCTCCCACTCACCATGTTATATGTACCCATGTCCACATCATGCTTCAACTCTCTGGCCACAGGATCTCTATGGTTAGGCCAGTTCCTTTAACTGCAGCTATACCTCTCCCCACTTTCTCTGTTCTAGCTATACAGAGACATGATAAGATACCAGTCCGTCCAGGTTTAAGGAGTTCATCAGCAGAATGGAAAAGAGGCCGACAGACGTGGGTTTGAGTCTCATCCTAAGACGTGGGTTTGAGTCTCATCCTATGACTTAATGGACTCTGAAATTTCAGGCAGACTAATTAAGCCTCAGTCTTCTTTTGGAAAAATGGAATTGATAGGACCTAACCTATAGGGTTGTTGTATGACTTAAACAAGATAAGACATGTAAAGCACCTAGCACGGGGGTCAGAGTAAATGCTCAGACAATGATGGTTGTAGTTTTAATACTGTATAAAATGACCATAACCACTTACATGGCGAAAGTTGTTGTCTGTCCCATGAGAATAAGGTGTTGGGCATTTGAAGTTGTATTTATGGCTGTAGGATCCATCTGCCATGTTTATCTTTGTCCAACTTATCATATGTCTAAATAATATGGTGATAGATTTTCCATAAATTCTCTGGCCTCATTAAAAATCTCAGTTTTCTGCAGAAGCTTTGTCTCAGGGCTCCTTAGGGAATAAAAATAAGAAAAAGTCAAGTCCAATACAGATCCTGCTGTCAACATATACAGGCCAGTTGAACAAACAAGAAAATAGGTATATTAGTTTTGTAAGCTAGAAGGTGGTCAGAATTTTTATAGAAGTTTAGGAAAAGATGATACAACATCTGTTAGTATTGGGATAAGCACACATAGGGGACAGGGAGAGCATTTCTAAAGTATCAGTCATGTGAGACAGACTTAGTGATGTGTGGTCAGGGCTTCAGCAGGTGGAAATGCATATGTAAGGCATTCTGGGAGGTGAGACCAACATGAGCAAAGGCACGATGCCCTGATCCAGTGAGTGAAGAACTAGACACCTGCAGGGCATTCAGGGAAAAGAACTACCAGGTGTGTAACACACATTTTCATATCCATCCCTCACAACTACCTCGTGACCCCAAGGAAGCTGACTCATGGACATG
>NW_024076302.1:0-1935 GCF_014754425.2 Oryx dammah
TCATTGTGCTTTCTGCGAGCTGACACAGTTCTAAGTGCTTTATATATTCGTATAAATGTAAGGCTCCCAAGCTAACCTATAAAATGAGTACTGTTACTATTCCAGATTTAAAGAGAAGAAAATGAGCCTTTAAAATGAGACACAGACACCTTGAGCAAATTACTCAAAATCATAGAGTTATTAAGCAGCAGAACCACAGAGTGAACTCAGAAAGGCTGGTAATAGGATCTGTGATCTCAGAAACATGATTGTGGTCACTTCTAGTGGAGAAGGTAGGAGGTGAAATTTATTTAGGAAGCTTGGGTCTTTGGCAGGGTTTGTAATGTTCTTTTGTTTTATCTTCATCTTTCTTGACAATAAAGAGATCAATCTGTGAGTACCCACTTCACACAGCAAAGCTTTATGAACTTTCTGAATGTGTTGATCATGTTCTCCTAAAATCAAACAAAATTTTATTTTTTGTTTTCCTTTTTCTTGTTTTTCTTCAAGACAAAACTGGGGAGGGAATCGTGTCAATAATATTAAGTCAGAGCCCTGTCCAAGAGTACAAAGTCAAACCTCCTAAAAATAAAATCACTTCTTAGTGTTGGAAGCACAACAAGAGTAAAATTCTCTGCGCATTTGGTTACCGATAAGGTGACGGAAATTAATGGAGTCAACTTCCCTATAATATGGGAACATTGTTAATAATAGACTATTTTCATATAGTCACTCTCATAAAATAAATTTTTGTTTTGCAAAAGAATCAATTTATTCCTCGGCCCTTATAACCATTAAAAAATGTCTTTAAAGATTATATGTACTTTCACATAAAAGATAATCGATCTGATAGTAGAGAATTAGATAGAAAGTTGAGACTCTGAACTTCAGCATAGTATGGTTGGAAAACTGTGAATAAATTATCAAAATCTTTGCTACATCGTTCAGATCCAATGTCTCCAACTCCATTTGGAGACACTGTCTCTTGGATGACTGTTCTCCCTGCAGTTGCTCTGCCCTGCTTCAGCACTTGCCATCTCCTCTCACTGGTACAGTGTACCCCAGATACTCAAGGCTCACTCTTCTCTTCACTCAAGCCTTTGCCCTCAAAGTCACTTTGGAAGAGCTTTTCTACACAGTTGTCTCTAACATTCCCCCTGCATCACTATTATTTGCCTTGTATCTGCATGTGTGTGTGTGTGTGTGTGTGTGTGTGTGTGTGTGTGTGCAAAATCCCTTCAAGAGTTTAGATGGAAAAAGGACTTTAGTCACCATCCTCATGTCCCTAGCACATAAGAGACTGTCTGGCATGTGTTAATAATTGGGAAACACTTGTGAATAATTAATTTCTATGAGTACACTGAGTTGAATAGAGTCTGCCTACTGGTTTAACTAATAAGGAACCTGAGACTGAGAGAATTCAATTCTTTTCAGGGTCTTCAAGGTAGACAAAGATAGAAACAAGTCAGAAACCAATGAAGGAATTCTTTCATGGATCCAGTCCAAAAGACATGTTTCAGGCAAAGCTGAACTCAGAGATGGAAAAGTCTAATTCTGATAATCCAATGGGAATGAAAAGGAACACTCAGAAGAGACTTGCAGTTGAGAGAAGAGATGAAAAACATTATATGCAAAAAGAAAACCCATTAAAAAAAAAGAAAGAAAGAAATACATAATGGGCTATGAATATGCTTTATTGGAGAAGCAAAAGAATAGACACACTAATTGCACACGAGTTAGAGATCACAGCGCGGATTACAGACGGGCACATGGCACAGAGAGATCAAGCGATGATCCTGCTGCTCTTCTTCAAACAACGTGGTGTTTCAGCTTCAGGAAGCAGCCTTTCCTCTGTCAGCTGTAAGTCCAAGAGGGAGATTAAGGAAGATACACTCCATCACCATGGCCGAAGGGAGGACAATGGAAGAGCCTGGATCTTGTTTCTTGGTCCAGATG
>NW_024076303.1:0-643 GCF_014754425.2 Oryx dammah
ACTGCGTCAACTTGCACACCGAGGAACGACTCATATCACAGTGGCACGTGTGACAGCCCTGTGGGAAACCCTCGTGGGAAAGCATCCATGGAATGCCGCAGATCCCTGTATCAAGGCTACGGGAAGCCTGCCACGGCTATTCCAGCTTGTGAGGAATGTGGACCTGCATGTCCCCACTCGAGACTAGGACAGATTCCCCTGTGGTTGCCTCTGGAAGTACCCCAAGATCCATGTCTGCAGTGGAGAGGAATCCTTAGTTTCGGTCATAGACACCAGACGAGGACTTAGGCCATGGCACAGAATACAGAGTATTCCCGACAGGCCGCTCGCAACTTGCATGGAGAATGGCCTCTCCTGAGGCCACAAAGGAGGTTCCCAGAGGTCAATGTCGTAACTTGAGAAGGTCGCGCCACAACTCGAGAAAATCCACGAGGTTCTCGCCTCCAGGTGAAATGAGGCCCGTTTCCGCTGAGGTGTCTCTAGGCAAATCACACCTTCCCTCTTGATTTACGAAAGGTTCCTTCACACACTTGCTGCAACTCAAGAAGTTTCCCTACATACCCACCTCCACTCGAGAGCAACCCCGAGGGTCCCGCCTACATCAAGAGGAGCCCCGTTTCCTCCTCATAGCTCTAGATGAGGG
>NW_024076303.1:743-1935 GCF_014754425.2 Oryx dammah
GATCGACTCACACCACAGTGGCACGTGTGACAGCCCTGTGAGAAACCTTCGTGTGAAAGCCTCCATATAATGCCACAGATCCCTGTATCAAGGCGATGGGAAGCCTGCCATGGCTGCTGCACCTCATGAGGAAAGCCGACCTTCATGTCCCCAATCGATACTAGGAGAGATTCCCCTGTGGTGCCTCCAGAAGTAAACCAAGATCCATGTCAGCACTGGAGAGGAATCCTCAGGTTCCGTCATAGACTCCACATGAGGACTTAGGCCTCGGTACCGACTGCAGAGGATTCCCGACAGGCCGCTCGCAACTCGCATGGAGACTGGCCTTTCTGAGGCCACAAGGGAGGGTCACAGAGGTCAACGTCGTAACTCGAGAAGGTCCCGCCACAACTCGAGAAATCCACGAGGTTCTCCCCTCCAGGTGAAATGAGGCCGGTTTCCGCTGATGCAACTCGAGGCAAATCACACCTTCCCTCTGGATCTTCGAAAGGGTCCTTCACACCCATGCTGCAACTCAAGAAGTTACCCTATATTCCCGCCTCCACTCGAGAGGAACCCCGAGGGTCCCGCCCACATCAAGAGGAGCCCCGTTTCCTACTCATAGCTCTAGATGTGGGTTAAAATCCCTGCTTCGTCGGGAAAGGATTCCCGGCTTTCCTAGCGCATCTCGGAGGAGGCGCTCTCCACATGAAATTCGAAAGGAACTCCAGCGTTGGTGCCACCATTCTCAATGTGCACAAAATGTCTCAGTCCACTGCAGAAGAACCTGATTTCCCTGCACTGCGTAGACTTGCACACCGAGGATCCACTCACACCACAGTGGCACGTGTGACAGCCCTGTGGGAAACCCTCGTGGGAAAGCCTCCATGGAATGCCGCAGATCCCTGTATCAGGGGACGGGAAGCCTGCCCCGGCTGCTCCAGCTCGTGAGGAATGCGGACGTGCATATCCCCTCTCGAGACTAGGACAGACTCCCCTGTGGTGCCTCCAGAAGTACACCAAGACCCATGTCAGCACTGGAGAGTAATCCTCAGGTTCCGTCATAGACTCC
The DNA here is from genome assembly GCF_014754425.2 of Oryx dammah. Taxonomy (NCBI): domain Eukaryota; kingdom Metazoa; phylum Chordata; class Mammalia; order Artiodactyla; family Bovidae; genus Oryx; species Oryx dammah. Next base: position 1,795 of record NW_024076303.1, read on the forward strand.
ACACGAGGACTTAGGCCCCGTTACCGACTGCAGAGGATTCCCGACAGGCCTCTTGGAACTCGCATGGAGAATGGACCTACCTGAGGTCACAATGGAGGGTCCCAGAGATCAACGTCGTAACTCGAGAATGTCCCGCCACAA
>NW_024076304.1:0-1935 GCF_014754425.2 Oryx dammah
TATGACCCCATAGACGGCAGCCCACCAGGCTCCCCGTCCCTGGGATTCTCCAGGCAAGAACACTGGAGTGGGTCAATGGAATACTACTACGCCATATAAAAATGAAATGTTATTTGTAGCAACAGGGATGTTGGACCTAGACATTATCACACTAAGTGAAGTAAGTCAGACAAAGACAATATTATATCATACTGCTTACATGTAGAATCTAAAAATGAACTTATTTACAAAACAGAAAGAGCTTCACAGACATAGACAACAAACTTACAGTCACCATAGGTGAAAGGGAGGTATGGAAAGGGAGAAATTAGGATGTTGGGATTAATATATACACACTAGTATATATGAAATATATGAATTGATACTTTTGAACTGTAGTGTTGGAGAAGACTCTTGAGAGTCCCTTGGACTGCAAGGAGATCCAACAAGTCCATCTTAAAGGAAATCAGTCCTGAACATTCACTGGAAGGACTGATGGTAAAGATGAAACTCCAATACTTTGGCCACCTGATGGGAAGAACTGACTCATTTGAAAAGACCCTGATGCTGGGAAAGACTGAAGGCAGGAGAAGGGGACGACAGAGGATGAGATTGTTGGATGGCATCACCAACTCAACGGACATGGTTTGAGTCAACTCCAGGAGTTGGTGATGGACAGGGAGGCCTGGTGTGCTGCAGTCCATGGTGTCGCAAAGAGTCAGACACGACTGAAGTGAAACTGAACTGATATATAAAATAACCAACAAGGATCAACATAAGGAACTACACTTAATATTCTACAAGAAAAATCTGAAAAGGAATATGTGTGTGTGTGTGTGTGTGTGTCTGTGCATGTCACTCAGTCATGTCTGACTCTTTTTACCCCCCATGGACTGTAGCCCATCAAACTCCTCTGCCCATGGAGTTCTCCAGGCAAGAATACTGGAGTAGGTAGTCATTTCTTTCTCCAGGGGATCTTCCCAACCCAAGGATCAAACCCAGGTCTCCTGTATTGCAGGTAGATTCTTTACAGTATGAGCCAGCAGGGAAGCCCTATATATAAGTGTGTATATATATATACATATATACACACACACACCCATATACATATATAGTTGAACCACTGTGCTGAATACCTGAAACAACACAATACTGTATATCAACTATAATTCAATAAACAGCACTACTTGCTAGCTTTAAAAACACTGCATCTGATACCTAACCTATACAGTTACCTCACAGTAAGAGCCTTAGCTTTCTATACATTTAAACAGACTAAATTTCATTAAAAAAAAAAAACTTTTTGAGACTATGCTATCTTTCTAACATTTTAACAGTTAATTAGAAGAATTATCCCTATTGATAACTGTACTAAGCACTTTTACAAATATCAATTAACTCATTAGCTATAATTCTGGAAAGGAAGAAGTTAAAAATATAAATAAGCTGCTGGCTTTTCACCAGGTCTTCTGACTCTAGTAGTCCTCTTACATCAAACCACAGTTACTTCTCTAGTACAAACATACAAAGTAAGCCTCTTATTTCACTCATGATACACACACTAATGGTAAATAAGGTAAAATGTAGAGAGCTCTTCTTAGAAAATCATGAGATTATTTGCTCCAGCAATAACTTTCATTATCTCTTCATAATGTTTAAAATAGTAACATGGGGGAGATACAATGAAAAACACAATAATCATCACTAATATATATTATGGCATATCTATCACTGTTTTCAAAATTCCCTGTACTGAAACAGGACACTCACGCAGAGTGCTCATTTTCTCACAAGTAGAAGAATGACGTCCAAAATGTGGTCTCAGAACTGCCTATAGATTCCTCCTTACCATCAGGGAAGTGATAAACTAACCTAGTGATTTTTCGAGGAAATGACATCACTACCAACAACCAGAATATCTACTGTCAGTAGCAAAATTTGTTTTCTTTAGAGGGG
>NW_024076305.1:0-1935 GCF_014754425.2 Oryx dammah
GATCACCTCCATGGGGGAGGGCACCAGCTCCCTTGTACAGCATTCCCTCCAACCAAAGAAAGGATCTACAGGACTATTCCCCCCATCTGACCTCACCCCAGCAACCCCAACTTCTGCATAATGACAGCTTCTGTAAACCACGTGTGCAGGGAACATAGGAGCTGGTGATGTCCCTGGTGGTGATGTGCGTGTCAGCCACGTGCTCTCCACACCAAGCCCTGAGGTCCCCACTCTTCCTACAGGGCCCACACTGCCAGGGGGACGGGGACCCTGTGTATGGCAACTGCAGGTCTGGCTTAGTGGCTGCCCTGCTGTGGGCCCCTTCACAAATCCCAGGGGCCCCTGGCCTTTGCTGGCTCTCCTGCCACCTGTGGGCATGTGATGTTTGCCTCCTTCTAAGGTTATGCCTGTTTCCTCCCCAGCCCACACTCGAGAGGCTGACACGGCCTCCGGAGACCCATGGAGCCAACTGGGCTGCTAAATACAGCCAGAATGGATACCGATCCTCTTCACACCCAAACGAGAGCTGCCCTTGTCCCTGGTGGAGAGTATTGGCCAGCAGGTGTCCTCCCTCACTCTGAAGAAGACAGGGTGTACACAGAAGGGTGGAAATAGTGGCCGGGTACATCACATCTGAGCCGAGTGAAATTCCTGAGACTCCTGTCTTCTCGTGTTCTCTCTGGGGCTCATGCTCTGCACGGAGGACCATCCAGATGGGGAAGATGAGACACTGTGGACGGTAGGAGCCAGGCTCCTCGGCATTGGCAGCCTCTTTCCCATTGCCAGCTGCTCTCCAATGGCAGGTCCCAGGGACTCAGAATACCACAGGGCTGCCAAAGCACTCTTGCCCCAGTTATCACCACAGAACTTCCAGGGGCACACTGGCTGCCAGAGCCCGCACAACACACACCCTGTGTTCCGGCAACTAAACCCCCAGGCCCGGAAATCAGAGACGCACCTTCCCGGGACATGGTCCCTGGCACACGCCGCCCCCACAACAGCCGCTGCTGCTCAGGCCTGCAGGCGGATGCCATGCTCCATCCTCTACGGGATCCAGCAGGGAGCAGGAAACACCTCTCCCGCCTGCAGGAAGGACTCCCTCTGACCGCTTCTGCAAACGGTGAAGAGGACCTGAAGGAGCCTGTAACTCCCCCAGGATGACAGCAGGCACTGAATACAGAGCCAAGAGGAAGGGGCAGGGCTGCTGGGCAGCAGGGCCCAGAGACTTCCCGGAGCCCACACTCCTCCACTTGGCTTGCCTCACGGCAGACCGATCCGCCGAGAGCCAGGAGTCGGAGCCACGAGTCACAGCCTTACAGGCAGAGCCAGCAGACCGAGCAGAGGGCTGACGAGAGTCCTCCCGAACCATCTGGCCTGGGGTTTGACTCCTGTGTCTCTCACGGTGCAGAGACTGGGAGGTGAGGGGGTCGACTGCTAAAGTGCTAAAGGCCACAGGCTGCTGCAGACACTTCCTGCTTCCAGCCGGATTCTGCATGGACGGCTCAGGTTCTCATCCCCTGCAGCCATGGCCAGCGGGGCTTGGCTACGGGTCTCCTGTGACCTGACACTTGGGCAAGGGGGCAGGGCTCAGGAGCCAGCCACTCCGTACACCGTGGGGCTCCTCCCTGTAGCGAGCGGCTTGCAGACAAGGCAACAGAACACAGACGTGAAAGGGGAGGAGCCAGATCCGGCCTGAGTCAGACGTGTGCTCTCCCGAAGTGTGCTCTCCCAAGACAAGAAGGCAAAAAGCGAAACGGCCCAACGAACAAAATGCAGCAGAGGGCACCCTCTGTGGATGCAGATTCTCATATTATGGATGAAAGCGAAATCTTGCTTTGGATTCTGCCCTGTGAGTGAGTCTCTGTCCTCTGTGGATGGCTACAAAGTTGTGTAAAAATGCCTGAAAACTTCCTCGCTCCCCTTGGGTACCAGCAG
>NW_024076307.1:0-1933 GCF_014754425.2 Oryx dammah
AAAAAGATTTATAGTTTTAGATTTTATATGTGGATGTATGGTCCATTTTGCGATTTTCCTCAAATTTTTGTATAAGGTGTGAAATTTAGGCCAAGATTCAGTTATTTGCCTAAAATTATCCAATTGTCCCTAAATCATTTGCTCATAAGACTATCATTTCTCCATTGAATAGTCATTGCACATTCGCCAAAAAATCAGATTTCCCCACTTCCTCATATCCCCACTTGGGATGAACAGTAGCATTATCCTGTTAATGATTTTAATTATCTTTTTTTATTGAACTTTTTATCTTGTATTGGAGTATAGCCAATTAGCAATGTTGTGATAGTTTCAGGTAGACAGCAGAGGGACTCTATCCTTTTAACACTGTAGCATCTATTGTTTACTTTTTCATTCTTTATATTTCTAATTTGTGTTTTCTCTTTTTTTCACCATGATAATTCTACCTAGGAATATAGTTTATTAATCCTTTTAGCAAAATTAACTTTGTATCTCATGGTTATTTCTATTATTTTATTTCTGTTTTTCCAATGTGACATTTTTATTATTTTGTTTTTTGTTTATATTAGTTGTAATTTGTTCTTCTTTTTTTTAATCTTTTTTGCTGAAAGCTTAGAGAATTGTTTTGCAGCCTTTTTCTTTAGTTCAGTTCAGTTCAGTTCAGTCGCTCAGTCATGTCCGACTCTGTGACCCCATAGACGGCAGCCCACCAGGCTCCGCCATCCCTGGGATTTTCCAGGCAAGAACACTGGAGTGGGTTGCCATTTCCTTATCCCCTAAATATTTGACCACATACATTCAAAAAGGGATAAAAAGCTCAATTTGTCTAAAGAAGATGAAAGCATGTCATTTTTCCCTTTTTTGGCAGATCAATGGAAAACAAATTTCCCTCCCTTTCTCCCAGAAACAGTTTTCAGATGAATCAGCCCCCTCTTGTGACTGAATAGAACTGCAGAGCTAAACCCACACCAAAAGTCAGCAAGCAATTTTTTGAAAAGCTCCTCAGATTTGAAGGTAAATGGGCTTCCCAAGCGGCGTAAGTGGTAAAGAACTCACCTGCCAGTGCAGGAGACTTAAGAGACCCACGTTCAATCCCTGGATCAGGAAGATCCCCTAGAGAAGGGCTTAGCAACCCACTTCAATATTCTTGTCTGGAGAATCCACTGGACAGAGGAACCTGGTGGGCTACAGTCCATGACTCACAGAGTTAGACACAATTGAAGCAACTTACCACAGAGTACACACATCTTACTTGTAATACCTCTGTACTCATCTGTATTTTCTTGGTCCTAAATACCCCATGGAAGGTTTTAATTATCTCTGACTGCTTTCAGTTCAGTTCAGTCGCTCAGTCGTGTCCAACTCTTTGCGACCCTATGAACCGCAGCACACCAGACCTCTGCAGTCATAAGATTCTCATTTGCTGATCTCTTTTTCATCTGTTTCTAACCTTCCTATATTTAAAATTTACTTCAAAGCTCCTGTAATTCGATATTTATGAGTTTGATACATAGTAGGCACTCAAGAATCACATGGTTTCTCAGTGAGCCGATGAATCGTTATTCATGAATTTGATGAGAAATTACGTTAAACAGCTGTTTAAATTACTCTGAAAGCAATCTTCCAATTTTATGGGATGCATGCCAAAGAAATGACTCTGATAGTATAAACAGAGGCTTATTATTGTGAACAATGAACAATAGACTATAAACAATAAATCCAGGTCTAGCATGGAGGAAATTATACTGAAGACATAGGAGTAATGTTACAATAATTATGCTTTGTTCATTTAACAAATATTCATAAATACTCGCTGGAAGTGCTGTTGTTCAGTCTCTAAGTCATGTCTGACTCTTTGCAACCCCATGAACTGCAGCACACCACGATTTCTTGTCCTTCTCTATCTCCAAGAGTTTGTTTGAGCCCATGTCCA
>NW_024076308.1:0-1933 GCF_014754425.2 Oryx dammah
GTGATTCTGTGCAGGTCAGTTATACTTTCCTGGCTTTGATTGCCTCATATGTGAAAATATAGAGTCATGATGATACCTACTTCAGAGACATTTTGAGATAAATAAATGAGACCATGTAAGGAATTTAGTGTAGTCAGACATATAAACAATTAAAAAATGATACACTTGTACAACATGAAAAGAGTTTCCCACTCAAAATCATTCACTCTTCCAATTAACAGTGTGTCCGAAAAAGATAAAGGATGGATCCTCAAGGGCAAATGATAGGAAAAGAACTGCTTTGGGGGTACTTATTATTTGTGTCAGAAGAGAACAGACCTGTCAGCAACCCTGTCAAATACACAGCTATGGGAACCCTTGTTGCAGCTTTGGGGGCATGCTGTCACCACCCCAGATATTTTGGAAATTTAGCTCTCATTAAGCTTGTGGCAAGGTCCTTGATCTACCATGGAAGGTTAAGGCTGTCCCATGAGCCAGCAAGAGAGAACTCTGTTAAGGTTTATTCTTTATTGGATAGAATTTTTGATGGCTTAGCTGTTTTAGGGCTAGGATGGACCACTTGGGTTCTCAGAGATACCCTGGGACACCCCACTGAAAGACATTATTTGGCAGCTCACTGTGTTAGCATAACACATCCCATGGTGAGCTATTTTATTTCACTATTATCCCTAACCCAAACCTAGTTGATTTTTGGCTGACTGAAGTTCACTGCCTCTTCAAGGCTGGTCAGTTTTGCTGCCTTATTCGCTTTCATCGCTGACCTCCTTTTGTCCTATCTATTCTACCTTCCTGTTCCTTGTTGGTAAGATTACTCTAGGTTTCCTGGCTTGAGCATTTTGTTTTGATCCTTACTGTCACAGCTTTTGCCCAAATTTGCAACATTTCTGACATAAAGTTCAAGTACCACAAAAAAGCTTTTTTTTTTCCCGACTCACCTGCCCTCATGATGATTCAGTATTATACTTCATCTCTTTCTCATAGCCTTGACCATCTTACTTCTCTCTCCCTAAGTCCTAGTTGCTTGGCACAAATTTAACCTTTGTCAAACCTACCACTTTACATTTTGCATACCTACAACAGACTTGCTCATTGAGGCTGGAAAAAATAGACAATCACAACTGCATTCATGGTGCACAGTTTATAGCTACAAGCCACCAATATTAAATTTATGACAGCACATCTCAAAGGAGCACTCAGTTAAGCCCCAAAGTCCAGTAATTCCTTTGTCAATCTTCCCTCACATTTCCTAAAAGATCTTCTTTTTCTTCAAACACCCAAAATTCCATCCCCTTTTGTCACTCGTGTCTGTTGACCTTATTTCACCAACAAAATAGAAAGAAAGCATAAGAAAAGCACCTTATGTTTTCACTGTCAACCCCCCAAAAACATCTGGCTTTGAAAACCTACAGGGCTTACATCCTGAGGAGACATAGGGCCAATAGGGAATGGAGATTCTGCTCTTGAAGAACGGATGTGCAGATTCACTTACCCTGGCACTCAGTCCACAAACAGCAATTTGAAAAGTGCCCAGGCCATATGTGAAGGAGATTCATTTGCTAGTCTTAAAGCATCTGCCAGAGAAACAAAAGTGTGTTGAGATTCTTTCCAGGGCTGCAGGTGCTAGCGGGTGCCATTTGTGTACTCTAACTTGCTACCTCCTCACGATGCTGTCGTAGCCCTGCCAGAGGCAGCAGGTGAGTGCTCTATCCCCTTGTGTCTCTGCCACAGTCCTCTTGGAGGTGATGGGCAAGTGTTCACCCCACCATGTATGTTCCAGTCACTTCACTGGAGGTGATGGGTGAGTATCTTGCCTCCCCTACATACCCCCAGAGCCAGTGGGCACATGCAACACACACAGAATATGCCCCATGAGCACTGGGCTCTGGTGGCTGGGTGGATTGTTTCGGAGCCCGTAGTTCTGAAACAGAGAGAG
>NW_024076309.1:0-1933 GCF_014754425.2 Oryx dammah
CAGGGGTGGGGGCCCCTGTGTCAGCCCGTGTGGTGTGATCCTGAAGGTGTGTGTATGTGTGTTTCCTCAGACTTTTCCCCCTTACACGGCACACGTCAACTGTGAACTTTCTAAACACTTCTCATCACCACTGCTCACTGACTATACATGACCTGATCCCTCAACTCAACTGTTCCTCAAGTTTCATTAATATTCATTTTCCTCAGATGAAGATGCTGCTGAGCAAAATGGCCCAAGCCCTTGTCCTTCTAAGTGGAAAACCATTCTGAGAACATAGGAGGCTTCCAGTGTGTCTGGTCTGGACCCCTCACCTGAAATGATCAGTCATCCTTGAAATCCTAGTCGTGAAACAAGGGGGTCCCTGCATCTATGTTTATGCCTGGAGGTACTATAAACTCCAGTGGTCCAGACTGTGCCCATCATTATAAGGTTGGCACAGTGGTCCCGAAACCAGGGCAAGCAAAGTGGATTAACAGCTAACCTTGGCACAGGCATTATTGTGAAAGGCACCTCGGGGTTTGTATCTCCTGGGGAACTCACAGATTGTGAGAGTTTTGTGGCCTTGTGTAGACAATGTTGGTCCAATCTGTCGGTGCTCGTGTCATGCTTAAACAAGGAAGAAAGCAGATTATCATCAGGGAGATATTTCAGTTTCCTGGATGATATTATCCTAAGCCTTACATTGATTAAAGCTGGTAACACACACTCTAGGGAACGTGTCAAATAGATCTCACATTCAATTTCGACAGCTTCCTGAACATGAGTCATCGTAATCTCCTAAAGAGCTGGGTCAGAGACAGTCAGCACTCGCCCTTGGTTCCTCTCCATAATGAACCTTCCCATTAAATGTATCACTTTTGTCACGGTGGACAGCCACTGTCTCAGTGGACGTGCAAATATTGTTTGGAAAGTGAAGACTGGGAAAAAATATCACAGGATTGATAATAGATATTTGTAAAGGCAAGATTGAATTCAGTCCTCTAATAGAGCCTGCTTTTAATCAAGAACAAGATTTCAAAGAAAACTTGGTAATTTCAATAGCTGCAACTTTGCCTCCTGGGGAGGGAGTGATCTAGGAAGAAATCCAGGGCAGATTTAGCAGACGCTCCCAGGAAGCAGTTGGGACATTCATCTCTGTCATTTAAGGCTGGAATGCATTTTAGTGGTTTTTTTTAGCCCAATGGTTAGGTTATCATTAGATCAATTGTTAAAATACAGAGGCTCTCTTGCATTTCTTTGCTGCTCCTCTCCCTTGCTCTCCTTCATCCAGCAAAGAGGATAATTCAACAGCCGCTTAGTCCATAGTTACCCACCTCATGCATACACTTGACCCCTTGTCCCTATCAAAAAAAAAAAAAAAAAAAAAGCTGAGTGACTAGTGAGTAGCTTCACCAGTGTCCTAAGAGATACTCTGTCCCACTAGCTCCCCAGGAAGACCTGGTGGAGGAACTGTGCTTCCTGTAATTAGCTGTCCCACTAAACAGATGGCCCCTGTAAGTAAGGACAGCTACTGGCTCAGTGGATATGTACACACTGTATAGAAGAGAAATATTGATAGGAAAATACTATATTATTCACAATAGCTATTTTTAAATGGAAGGAATTCAGTAATATAAAATCTTGTGTATTTGATTTTCTTAGAGATAATTAACTAGTGAATTACTAGAATAGCATATTTGCCCAGGATTGACTTCAGTCCTCTAACAGAGTTAACTTAAGGTCAAGTGCAAAGTCTCATAGGAAACATGATGAACAGAGTAGCAGCAACTGTGGGTCTCAGAGGAAGAGTGACCTGGGAAAAATCAGGAGACAGCGGCCGCTTAGCAGGAGCTCAAAATGAGCAGGAGGGGTCATGGGTCTCTTTCATTGACCAGGACACACAGTTTAGTTTTCCATTGTTTAGACTGAATATTTCATGTTGATTAGGTTCCTC
>NW_024076310.1:0-1933 GCF_014754425.2 Oryx dammah
AAAAGATAACAACTGATAAATATAGAGGTCTTATATGGAAACTCCTAAATTTATACAACACAGCTGTATTAATCATCTAATTCCAAAACAGAAATTTAGAATGCTCATGTATGTATATTCTTTGTTAAGTAGATTTCAGATCAAAGAAACACTAGCTTCTACAATGTATAAAATATTGGAATTTTTAGATCAGTCTTTAAATTAGTATGCCTTTAAATTAGGGAGTATTAAATAATAGTTTATTATTTGATACTTGCAACAAGACTAAGAAAGTAGGATTATTCATTACTATTTCATACATGAAATAACTAAAACAATTTGCCAATGGTAATTCTTTTTCAAAATACTGAAGTCAGGACTGGGGACTTAGATTCATCACCCCATGCTTTATATTTTTTTAAAAATAAGAACACTTGATTTATGCTTAGATAGAACTGACATTTTTACAAAATAATCTTCCTATTCAAGTATGTATTTCCACTTATCAATTTTTCAGTGTTCCTAAGAAGTTATTTTTTTAACTACATTATAATTAATATACAGTAAACTGCTTATATTTTAAATGTTAAGTTTGATGGTTTTTAACAAACTTTTACATCTGTATAACCACCACACAGGATATAGAACATTTCTCTTACCCCAGAATCTCTCTTTCACGTTGTCCTATAAGTATGGTGTCTGAATTAGCAGCATTAGCCTCACCTGGACACTTTTTAAAATGCTAATTCTTGGGCCCTATCTCAAACTACTGAATCAGGAACTCTGGGATAAGCTTAATTCAACAAATTTTTCAGCTTATTCTGGGGCATGTTAAATTTTGAGACCCATTGCTCAAAATTTCTAACAGTTACAAGTTGCTAAATGAAGATGCTAATCCAAAAGGAATATGCAGAAGAATAAATATTCAAGCTTCATTAGCCTTCCTGAAATGAACACTCTAGGGACGATAACTTTGAGATTAAAGAATTTTTTTTAATAATGTTAGAACAATACATTTTCCATTACATAATGTGAAAAAAGGCCCTACGTTTTAGTAGTAGAAGGAGAAGAGGAGGAAAAGGAGGGAGAGAAGGAGGAGGTGGGGACAGCAGGGAGGAGAAAGAAGGAAAAGAAGAAAATGGTTAGGAGAAGTAAGATATCTATTTGCAAAATAATGAAGTTGGACTTTACCTTTATATCACACACAAAGATTAACTCAAACTAAATCAAAATCCTAAACATAAGAGCTATAAAACTCTCAGAAGAAAGTTTAGAGGAAGACTTCCCTTGGGGGTTTAGTGATTAAGACTCCATGCTCTCAGTGCAGGGGGCAGAGGTTCAATCCCTGGTCAGGGAACTAAAATCCCACATGCTGCATGGCACAGCCCAAATACAGACTAGGGAAAAAGCCTCATGACATTGAATTTGGCAGCTATTTGTTGGCTATGATACCAAAAGCAAAGGTAACCAAAGAAAAGATAGATAAACTGAACTATGCCAAAAGTAAAGCTTGTATGCATCAATGAACCCTAACAACAGAGTAAAAGCAAAGGTAACCAAAGAAAAGACAGATAAACTGAACTATGCCAAAAGTAAAAGTAAAGCTTGTATGCATCAATGAACACTAACAACAGAGTGAAAAGTCAACACATAGAATCTGAGAAAATATTTGCAAATCAGACTCTGATAAGAGATTAATATCCAGAATATATAAAGAACTCCTACAACTCAACAATAAAAAACAAAAACCCCATTCAAAATGAGCAAAGGACATGCATAACTATGCAAATTAGCTAAGCACATATAAAGATAGTCAATGTCACTATCATTAGGGAAATATAAATCAAAACCATGTGATATCATTTCACACTCACTGGGATGGCTATTATAAACACCTCCCAGAAAAAAAAAAAAAGCTGTCAAGAATTTGGAGAAAGAAATGTTTATTATATAC
>NW_024076311.1:0-1933 GCF_014754425.2 Oryx dammah
AAAAGATAACAACTGATAAATATAGAGGTCTTATATGGAAACTCCTAAATTTATACAACACAGCTGTATTAATCATCTAATTCCAAAACAGGAATTTAGAATGCTCATGTTTGTATATTCTTTGTTAAGTAGATTTCAGATCAAAGAAACACTAGCTTCTACAATGTATAAAATATTGGAATTTTTAGATCAGTCTTTAAATTAGTATGCCTTTAAATTAGGGAGTATTAAATAATAGTTTATTATTTGATACTTGCAACAAGACTAAGAAAGTAGGATTATTCATTACTATTTCATACATGAAATAACTAAAACAATTTGCCAATGGTAATTCTTTTTCAAAATACTGAAGTCAGGACTGGGGACTTAGATTCATCACCCCATGCTTTATATTCTTTTAAAAATAAGAACACTTGATTTATGCTTAGATAGAACTGACATTTTTACAAAATAATCTTCCTATTCAAGTATGTATTTCCACTTATCAATTTTTCAGTGTTCCTAAGAAGTTATTTTTTTAACTACATTATAATTAATATACAGTAAACTGCTTATATTTTAAATGTTAAGTTTGATGGTTTTTAACAAACTTTTACATCTGTATAACCACCACACAGGATATAGAACATTTCTCTTACCCCAGAATCTCTCTTTCACGTTGTCCTATAAGTATGGTGTCTGAATTAGCAGCATTAGCCTCACCTGGACACTTTTTAAAATGCTAATTCTTGGGCCCTATCTCAAACTACTGAATCAGGAACTCTGGGATAAGCTTAATTCAACAAATTTTTCAGCTTATTCTGGGGCATGTTAAATTTTGAGACCCATTGCTCAAAATTTCTAACAGTTACAAGTTGCTAAATGAAGATGCTAATCCAAAAGGAATATGCAGAAGAATAAATATTCAAGCTTCATTAGCCTTCCTGAAATGAACACTCTAGGGACGATAACTTTGAGATTAAAGAATTTTTTTTAATAATGTTAGAACAATACATTTTCCATTACATAATGTGAAAAAAGGCCCTACGTTTTAGTAGTAGAAGGAGAAGAGGAGGAAAAGGAGGGAGAGAAGGAGGAGGTGGGGACAGCAGGGAGGAGAAAGAAGGAAAAGAAGAAAATGGTTAGGAGAAGTAAGATATCTATTTGCAAAATAATGAAGTTGGACTTTACCTTTATATCACACACAAAGATTAACTCAAACTAAATCAAAATCCTAAACATAAGAGCTATAAAACTCTCAGAAGAAAGTTTAGAGGAAGACTTCCCTTGGGGGTTTAGTGATTAAGACTCCATGCTCTCAGTGCAGGGGCAGAGGTTCAATCCCTGGTCAGGGAACTAAAATCCCACATGCTGCATGGCACAGCCCAAATACAGACTAGGGAAAAAGCCTCATGACATTGAATTTGGCAGCTATTTGTTGGCTATGATACCAAAAGCAAAGGTAACCAAAGAAAAGATAGATAAACTGAACTATGCCAAAAGTAAAGCTTGTATGCATCAATGAACCCTAACAACAGAGTAAAAGCAAAGGTAACCAAAGAAAAGACAGAAAAACTGAACTATGCCAAAAGTAAAAGTAAAGCTTGTATGCATCAATGAACACTAACAACAGAGTGAAAAGTCAACACATAGAATCTGAGAAAATATTTGCAAATCAGACTCTGATAAGAGATTAATATCCAGAATATATAAAGAACTCCTACAACTCAACAATAAAAAACAAAAACCCCATTCAAAATGAGCAAAGGACATGCATAACTATGCAAATTAGCTAAGCACATATAAAGATAGTCAATGTCACTATCATTAGGGAAATATAAATCAAAACCATGTGATATCATTTCACACTCACTGGGATGGCTATTATAAACACCTCCCAGAAAAAAAAAAAAAAGCTGTCAAGAATTTGGAGAAAGAAATGTTTATTATATAC
>NW_024076312.1:0-1932 GCF_014754425.2 Oryx dammah
CAGCGCCACAACGTGGAGGCTGAGACCCTGCTCGCCTGCCAGTGCTTTACAGACCGAGTTTCCCTATGGCTCTCCTCCCCATCACAGATGCTTGCAAGTGGTTGGGGCCTGCCCCTGCGGTTCTGAGCTCCCTCCCTCTGCCCCAGCTCAGTGAAGCAGCCATGGAGCCAAGACTTCCGGGAGGCGCGTTGCGCCCCCGCATGGAAACCGAGTAAACAGCACGCTGGAAAGTGAGCCTCCTTGGAGGAAGAGCAGGCAGCCCAGCTGCGTGCGTCTGCAAGACCTGTCTGGGAAATCCCACGTGCGCCTCCAGAACGGCAGAGCTCCAGCTCTGCTCAGAGGCCCAATCTGGCAGAGTCCCTGGTGTGAGGCTGCTCTGACCTGGGCGACACTTGCCCAGACTTTGCTCGCTGCGAGTGTTCCTGCCCAGGAAGGAGCATGCTGCTCCAGGCTCAGAGACGTCACTGGTGCCTTCCTGGCCTCAGCTTCTCTCCTGCCTTGCCCTTGCACCTAGGGCCCAGGCGCCCTTGGGGAGGCTTTAGGGGCCGGTGGATTTCACCCTGCCAAGGGCTCCAGCACTTAGCGCTGTGTCAGACGGGAGGGAAGCCAGGCTGCAAGGCTTCTCCCGCTGGGGCTTGTCCGCCCGGACTCAGCGCAGCACGGAGAGCACCAGGTTCCCAGGGCCCCTGGGTGGGGGAGGCTGCACCACAACGCGGAGGCTAAGACCCTGCTCGCCTGCCAGTGCTTGACATACCGAGTTTCCCTAGGGCTCTCCTCCCCCGCAGAGGCACGTGCAAGTGTTTGGGGACTGCCCCTGCTGTTCTGAGCTCCCGCCCACAGCCCCAGCTCAGGGAAGCAGCCCCAGAGCCAAGAAATCCGGGAGGCGCTTGGCGCCCCCGCATGAAGCCGAGTGCACAGCACGCTGGAAAGCGAGCCATCTCGGGGAAGAGCAGGCAGCTCAGATGCGTGCGTCTGCATGGCCTGACTGGGAAATCCCAAGTGCGCCTCCAGAACGTCAGAGCTTCAGCTCTGCTCAGAGGCCCGATCTGGCAGATTCCCTGGTGTGAGGCTGCTCTGCTCTGGGCGACACTAGCCCAGACTTTGCTCGCTGCTAGTGTTCCTGCCCAGGAAGGAGCATGCTGCCCCAGGCTGGGAGACGCCACTGGTGCCTTCCGGGCCTCAGCTCCTCTCCGGCCTTGCCCTTGCAGCTAGGGCCCTGGCGCCCTTGGGGAGGCTCTAGGGGCCGGTGGCTTTCACTCTGCCAAGGACTCCAGCTCTTAGCACTGTGTCAGATGGAATGGAAGCCCAACTACAAGGCTTCTCCCGCTTTGGCTTGGCCGCCTGGACTCAGCCCTGCTCGGAGAGCACCAGGCTCCCAGGGCCCCTGGGTGGGGGAGGCAGACCCACAACATGGAGCCTGAGTCCCTACTCGCCTGCCAGTGCTTGACAGACCGAGTTCCCTAGGGCTCTCTTCCCCAGCACAGACGCATGCAAGTGGTTGGGGACTGCCCCTGCGGTTCTGAGCTCCCGCACACAGCGCCAACTCAGGGAAGTAGACCCGAAGCCAAGACCACCGGGAGGCGCGTTGTGCCCCCGCATGGAAGTCGGGTGCACAGCACGCTGGTAAGCGAGCCTCCTCGGGGGAAGAGCAGGCAGCCCAGCTGCGTGAATCTGCAAGGCCTGGCTGGGACATCCCAAATGCTCCTCCAGAATGGCAGAGCTCCAGCACTGCTCAGAGGACCGATATGCCAGAGTCCATGGTGTGAGGCTGATCTGCCCTGGGCGACAGTTGCCCAGACATGCCTCGCTGCTAGTGTTCCTGCCCAGGAAGCAGCATGCTGCCCCTGGCTGGGAGACGTCACTGTCGCCTTCCTGGCCTCAGCACCTCTCCTGCCTTGCCTTTGCACCTAGGGCCCAGTCGCCCTTGGGGAG
>NW_024076313.1:0-1932 GCF_014754425.2 Oryx dammah
TTTGTATGGTCTCTAATTGTATCGCTTCAAAAAATCTGTGCCTAAAAATAACATGTGTGACAATGGGAGCCCAATGGGAGACACATCTCTTACCTCCATTTTATTCTAAAAGAAACTGAAACTCAAGGTCCTTTTCCAGCTATCATCCTTTTTTCCTCTTTCATTTTGACATATTTCTCTTTCCTCGGTAATCATTCTTCCTGAGAAGCTAATCTGAAATTCTTTATTTAATACCAGTTTTTATTTAATTAGTCAAATTCCTGTCATAATTCCTTGAGAACTCACCCCCCAGGAATGAATGCTCAATGCTTTTGCCCCCAACTCTCTAAAAGTCAGTGGACTCGTGAGCACTTTGGTTTTCTTTCCAGTTCTCTCAAAGCACTTTATTCTCAAGAACATATCCATTCTCATAGCCTCAACAATGACAACTTATCTTTATTTGAGTACTTACCATGAGAAACCCAAAACTCACAAAGGTTAATTCTGTAAAAAAGATTTACTACACAACTGACAATCTATAACAATTAGTCTACATTTAAGATCCCTCCCTACTTAACACACAGATCTGCTAATGTACTGAGACAACTGAGGCAGCATACACTGGTTAGCCCATGTATACATCTACTAGCACCACGAAATATAAGTATCTAGGTACTCAAACTCAGAGAAATAGAAAATATAATACAATGGAGACTTCCTAGCAGTTCAACAGTTAAGACTCTGCCCTTCCACTACAGGGAGCACAGATTCAATCCCTGGTCAAGGAATTAAGATCCCACATGCCTTGTAGCAGGGTCAAAAAGTAAAAAGAGAAAAAATAAAATATGGCAATGGTGGTTTCTAGGAACTAAAAAGAAGTAGACATGGAGCATTGTTTAATGGTTATAGAGTTTCACTTTGCAAGATTAAAAAATTCTGGAGATTGGTTGCACAAAAATGTAAATATACTTAATACTATTGACTGCACACTTGAAAATGATTTAGATGATATTAATACATTTTACATTATGTGTATTTTACCACAAGTTTTTTAAATATCAAAAAGATAGTTCAAGGGAAATAATGACAGAAATCTAAATGACCTTGCATGCAGATTGCTTGCCAAAAGAGTCTTTAAAGTTTCACTTCATGATAAACAGTCCAAGACAGATTTTACTATGTGTTAGGATTGTGCATAAAAGACCAGACAAGATTCAAATCAATATACCAATAATTTGTTTAAAAAAAAAACAACTTTGTGATGACTAAAAGATTAGAAAATAAATATGCATTTATAGTTTTTCAGAAAGTAAGACAGACTGTAGATTCTCAGAGACTAGTGCACAGATTCACTGCGTATATGGTAACAGCAACAACAAGAAATTAATTCTTTGTTCATTCTAAGAATTAGTGGCCAGTTGGAATTGGAATAGAAATTGCTTTAAATATAAGACACAGATAACTGTAATTACTTATTTCCTTTTAAGTGTTTCACTGCTGCTGCTGCTGCTAAGTCATATCTGTCATGTCTGACTCTGCAACCCCATAGACAGCAGCCCACCAGCCTTCCCCATCCCTGGGATTCTCCAGGCAAGAACACTGGAGTGGGTTGCCATTTCCTTCTCCAATGCATGAAAGTGAAAAGTGAAAGTGAAGGTGCTCAGTCGTGTCCAACCCTCAGCGACCCCAAGGACTTCAGCTTTCCAGGCTCCTCCACCCATGGGATTTTCCAGGCAAGAGCACTGGAGTAGGGTGCCATTGTCTTCTCCTAGTTTTTCACTACTTACTGGTAAATAGTGGTATTGTTCTCTATGAAGTTATCTAAATGATCTTTTCACTATAAAGCTCTAAATAATAAAGACCTCCTTCAGTTATGTCCTGTGTACAGATTACTTTCAACTCCATTTTTGGACCAGAGTAATCTAAGTTTACTTGGGTTTCTCTTACCTTGGA
>NW_024076314.1:0-1931 GCF_014754425.2 Oryx dammah
CTCATTGTGGTTTTGACTTGCATTTCTCTGATAATGAGTGATGTTGAGCATCTTTTCATGTGTTTGTTAGCCATCTGTATGTCTTCTTTGGAGAAATGTCTGTTTAGTTCTTTGGCCCATTTTTTGATTGGGTCGTTTATTTTTCTGGAATTGAGCTGCAGGAGTTGCTTGTATATTTTTGAGATTAGTTGTTTGTCAGTTGCTTCATTTGCTATTATTTTCTCCCATTCTGAAGGCTGTCTTTTCACCTTGCTTACAGTTTCCTTTGTTGTGCAGAAGCTTTAAATTTAGTTAGGTCCCATTTGTTTATTTTTGCTTTTATTTCCAATATTCTGGGAGGTGGGTCATAGAGGATCCTGCTGTGATTTATGTCAGAGAGTGTTCTGCCTATGTTCTCCTCTAGGAGTTTTATAGTTTCTGGTCTTACGTTTAGATCTTTAATCCATTTTGAGTTTATTTTTGTGTATGGTGTTAGAAAGTATTCTAGTTTCATTCTTTCACAAGTGGTTGACCAATTTTCCCAGCACCACTTGTTAAAGAGATTGTCTTTAATCCATTGTATATTCTTGCCTCCTTTGTCAAAGAGAAGGTGTCCATAGGTGTGTGGATTTATCTCTGGGCTTTCTATTTTGTTCCATTGATCTATATTTCTGTCTTTGTGCCAGTACCATACTGTCTTGATGACTGTGGCTTTGTAATAGAGCCTGAAGTCCGGCAGGTTGATTCCTCCAGTTCCATTCTTCTTTCTCAAGATTGCTTTGGCTATTCGAGATATTTTGTATTTCCATACAAATTGTGAAATTATTTGTTCTAGCTCTGAAACGGAGAAGGCAATGGCAACCCACTCCAGTACTCTTGCCTGGAAAATCCCATGGATGGAGAAGCCTGGTAGGCTGCGGTCCATGGGGTCACTAAGACTTGGATACGACTGAGCGGCTTCACTCACTTTTCACTTTCGTGCTTTGGAGAGGGAGATGGCAACCCACTCTGGTGTTCTTGCCTGGAGAATCCCAGGGACGGGGGAGCCTGGTGGGCTGCCGTCTATGGGGTCACACAAAGTCAGACATGACTGAAGTGACTTAGCAGCAGCAGCAGCAGCTCTGAAAAGTAGCGTTGGTAGCTTGATAGGGATTGCATTGACTCTATAGATTGCTTTGGGTAGCATACTCATTTGTACTGTATTGATTCTTCCGATCCATGAACATGGTATATTTCTCCATCTATTAGTGTCCTCTTGGATTTCTTTCACCAGTGTTTTATAGTTTTCTATATATAGGTCTTTAGTTTCTTTAGGTAGATATGTTCCTAAGTATTTTATTCTTTTCATTGCAATGGTGAATGGAATTGTTTCCTTAATTTCTCTTTCTATTTTCTCATTATTAGTGTATAGGAATGTAAGGGATTTCTGTGTGTTGATTTTATATCCTGCAACTTTATATATTCATTGATTAGCTCTAGTAATTTTCTGGTGGAGTCTTTAGGGTTTTCTATGTAGAGGATCATGTCATCTGCAAACAGTGAGAGTTTTACTTCTTCTTTTCCAATTTGGATTCCTTTTATTCTTTTTCTGCTCTGACTGCTGTGGCCAAAACTTCCAAAACTATGTTGAATAGTAGTGGTGAAAGTGGGCACCCTTGTCTTGTTCCTGACTTTAGGGGAAATGCTTTCAATTTTTCACCATTGAGGATAATGTTTGCTGTGGGTTTGTCATATATAGCTTTTATTATGTTGAGGTATGTTCCTTCCATTCCTGTTTTCTGGACAGTTTTTATCCTAAATGGATGTTGAATTTTGTCAAAGGCTTTCTCTGCATCTATTGAGATAATCATATGGCCTTTATTTTTCAATTTGTTAATGTGGTGTATTACATTGATTGATTTGTGGATGTTGAAGAATACTTGCATCCCTGGGATAAAGCCCACTTGGTCATG
>NW_024076315.1:0-1931 GCF_014754425.2 Oryx dammah
AAAACTATTTGGATAGAGTTCAGTCTCAGGTATATTCATCTTTATACCTATTGAGTCCTAAATATAATATAATCTTTAATTATTTTTGTAAGCAAGAAGGGGCCTAGAAAGACCAAAGGTGCTGACAGCAGACAGATGTCATAATGAGGCTATGTGTGTGCTCCTTCAAGGTTCCTATAAAACCATGAGCCAACTTGACTGGCCTCACACCCAGCCCTTGTTCCCCAGTAGCACCTGAACCTTTCCTATTTGGGGACTTGAAGGTCAATAGTAATTCACTGTCCTCTGACGCTCCAGTGTTGGCTGAGATTGGTAGGAAGAGTCAACAGGTGGAGGACGAGAGGGCCTCCTATTTAAAGCTTGACTGAAGGATGAAGCTCAGCTTGGGCCCACACCCTTGTGACCCTTGACCTAGATGAGGCGCCCCTCCCAGGACTCCCCCTGCAGCCCAGGGAGGCCAGGGTGGGCCTTGCAGAGGCCCTGCAAGGACAGCTCTGAACACTCAGCAGGAGCCCGGGGGCTGCAGTGCACAAGCCTGGATCCTTCTCCCACCCAGTGAGGGGAGTGAGGGGATCCTGACCTGCAGACAGCAGGAGCCTGTCCCCCCTCCACTGTCTTGTCGGGAGACCTGGGACAGGAGGTTGCCCCTTCTTTCTCCTTATCCAGCCAGCTGTCCCTGTTGGGTCCCCTACGTCATCCCTGTGTCTGTACACAGATGCCCTGATGGGAAGTTCGTGGCCATGGCCTGTACCCCCTGGAGCAATGTCAAGTGTGTGGACCAAGAATCAGGTACCCTGGCCATGGGGAGGCCCTGGATCCACGAGCCAGAGACTGTTCATCACTCCCTCTCCCTCCTCGAGCAGTTCACACACACGCACGCACACACACACACACACACACACACTTTTACAAATGAGCATTATACATGGTGCAAACAAACAAAAAATCAGATATCAGGATCAAACGTTAAGGAACTATCCTCAGGTTTGAAAAGACATTGATCTCTTGTGCATTAACTATAGGTTTTGTTTTGTGAAGCCCAAGAGTACTGACGTGGGTAGCCTATCCCTTCTCCAGGGGAACCTCCCAACCCAGGAATTGAAGCGGACTCTCCCGCATTGCAGGGGAGTCTTTACCAGCTGAGCTGCCCAGGAAGCCCTGCTTACGGCTGTGTGCAGACGCCATCCTTGTGCTTCAGGAGCGGGTGCGCATCTTTGTCCACAAGACCTACCTCTCCACGTCCTCCTCCAAGTCCTTCGACCTTTTCCTCATGGACCTGAGTGAGGGGGAGCTGGGGGGACCCTCGGGGTCAGGGGGCTCCCGCTCAGAGGACCACCGGGGTCACCCTGATCAACACCACCACCATCACCACCACCACCACCACCACCACAGCCGGGACTGCCTGCTCCGGGCAGCCAGCTTTGACGTGTGTGAGAGCGTGGAGGAGGGCGGGGGCTCTGGGCCTGTTGGGCTCCAGGCATCCACCAGCGACGGGATCTTACGAGGCAATGGGACAGGGTACCTGCCTGGGTGGGGTCGAGTGTTGTCTTCCTGGAGCTGAGCTTTGGTGAGCATCCAGGAAGAGACGACAGAAGACCCACTGACTTACAAATCCCGGCTGATGGTGGTGGTGAAAATGGACAACTCCATCCAGCCAGGGCCCTTCCGGGCTGTTCTCAAGTCCCTGTACACAGAGGAGCTGGACGAGAATGAGCGAGACCTCATGCACATCACCCACATCGCTGAGCTGCTTGAGGTCTTTGATCTGCGCGTGATGGTGGCCAACACCCTCAACAACGAGGCCTTCATGAACCAGGAGATCACCAAGGCCTCCCTTGTCTGCCAGACCAACCGGGTTAAGGAGTGCTTGGCCAGAGGCACCTTCTCAGGTATGAAACAGGCTGAGGAGCTGGTGTCCCAAAGGCAGGGGA
>NW_024076316.1:0-1930 GCF_014754425.2 Oryx dammah
TGCTCCAGCTCGTGAGGAATGCGGACGAGCATGTCCCCACTCGAGACTAGGATAGACTCCCGGTGGTTGCCTCCTGAAGTACCCCAAGATCCATGTCAGCAGTGGAGAGGAATCTTCAGGTTCCGTCATAGAATCCAGACGAGGACTTAGGCCATGGCACCGAATGCAGAGGATTCCCGACAGGCTGATTGCAACTCGCATGGAGACTGGCCTTAACTGAGGCCACAAGGGAGGGTTCCAGGGGTCAACGTCGTATCTCGAGAAGGTCCCGCCACAACTCGAGAAAATCCATGAGGTTGTCCCCTCCAGGTGAAATGAGGCCCGTTTCCACTGAGGCGTCTCAAGGCAAATCACACCTTCCCTCTTGATCTTCAAAAGGGTCCTTAACCTCCTTTTTGCAACTCAAGAAGTTCCCCTACATACCCGCCTCCACTCGAGAGGAACACCGAGGGTCCCGGCCACGTCAAGAGGATCCCCGTTTCCTCCTCATAGCTCGAGATGAGGGTTCCTATCTCTGCTTCGTCGGGAAAGTTTCCCGGGTTTCCAGGCACATCTCGGAGGAGGCGCTCTCCACAGGAAAGGCGAGAGGAACTCTAGGGCTGGTGCCACCATTCCCAATGTGCACAAAATGTCTCAGTCCACTCCAGAAGAATCTGATTTCCCTGCACTGCCTCGACTTGCATGTCGAGGATCGACTCACACCACAGTGGCACGTGTGACAGCCCTGTGGGAAACCCTCGTGGAAAGCCTCCATATAATGCCACAGATCCCTGTATCAAGGAGACAGGAAGCCTACCATGGATGCTCCAGCTCATTAGGAAAGCGGACCTTCATGTCCCCACTCGAGACTAGGACAGACTCCCCTGTGACGCCTCCAGAAGTACCCCAAGATCCATGTCAGCACTGGAGAGTAATTCTCAGGTTCCGTCATAGACTCCACACAAGGACTTAGGCCCCGGTACCGACTTCAGAGGATTCCCGACAGGCCGCTCGCAACTCGCATGGAGACTGGCCTTTCCTGAGGCCACAAGGGAGGGTCCCAGAGGTCATCTTCGTTACTCAAGAAGGTCCCGCCACAACTCGAGAAAATCCACGAGGTTCTCCCCTCCAGGTGAAATGAGGCCCGTTTCCAATGAGGCGTCTCGAGGCAAATCACACCTTCCTTCTTGATATTCGAAAGGGTCCTTCACACCCTTGCTGCATCTCAAGAAATTCCCCTACGTACCCGCCTCCACTTGAGAGGAAATCCGAGGGTCCCGCCCATATAAAGAGGAGCCCCGTTTCCTCCTCATAGCTCTAGTTGAGGGTTCCATTCCCTGCTTCGTCGGGAAAGGATTCCCGATTTTCCTGGTTCATCTCGGAGGAGGCGCTCTACACAGGAAATTCGAGAGGAACTCCAGGGGTGGTACCACCATTCCCAATGTGCACAAATGTCTCAGTCCACTCTAGAAGTACCTGATTTCCCTGCACTGCGTCGACTTGCACACCGAGGATCGACTAATACCACAGTGGCACGTATGACAGCCCTGTGGGAAACCCTCGTGGGAAAGCCTCCATGGAATGCCACAGATCCCTGTATCAAGGCGACGGGAAGCCTGCCTCGGCTGCTCCAGCTCGTGAGGAAAGCGGACGTGCATGTCCCCACTCGAGACTAGGACAGACTCCCCTGTGGTGCCTCCGGAAGTACCCCAAGATCCATGTCAGCAGTGGAGAGGAATCCTCAGGTTCTGTCATAGACTCCAGACGAGGACTTAGGCCATGGCACGGAATGCAGAGGTATCCCGACCAGCACCTAGAAACTAGCATGGAGACTGGACTTTCCTGAGGCCACAAGGGAGGGTGCCGGAGGTCAATGTCGTAACTCGAGAAGGTCCCGCCACAACTCGAGAAAATCCACGAGGTTCTCCCCTCCAGGCTAGATGAGGCCCTT
>NW_024076317.1:0-1930 GCF_014754425.2 Oryx dammah
GCACTTCCTCGACATGAATGCCGAGGATCGACTCACACCACAGTGGCTCGTGTGACACCCCTGTTGGAAAACCTGGTGGGAAATCCTCCAAAGAATGCCACAGATCTCTGTATATAGGGGCCGGGAAGCCTGACAAGGCTGCTCCGGCTCATGAGGAAAGCGGACGTGCATGTACCCACTCGAGACGAGGACTGACTCCACTGTGGAGCCTCCAGAAGGACCCCAAGACCCATGTAAGCACTGGAGAGGAATCCTGAGGTTCCGTCATAGACCCCACAAGAGGTCTTAGGCCCTGGCACCGACTGCAGAGGAATCACGACAGGCCCCTGGCAACTCGCAAGAATTCGGGCCTGTCCTGAGGCCACAAGGGAGGATCACAGGGGTCCCAGAGTTCCCAGTAGTAACTCGAGAAGTTCCCGCCTCAACTCGAGAAAATCCAGGAGGTTCTCCCGTTCAGGCGAGATGAGGCCCTTTTCCGCTGAGGCGTCTCCAGGCAAATCACCCCTTCGCTCTGGAACTTCGAAAGGGTCCTTCGCACAGTTGCTGCAACTCAAGAAGTTAACCGACATACATGCCTCCACTCGAGAGGAACACCCAGGGTCCCGCCCACATCAAGAGGAGCCCCGTTTCCTCCTCAAAGCTCGAGATGGGGGTTCCTTATCCTGCTTCGTTGTGAAAGGATTCCCGGCTTTCCTGTTGCATCTCGGAGGAGGTGCTCTCCACAGGAAACTCGAGAGGAACTCCACGGGTCGTGCCACCATTGCCAATGTGCACAAAAATGTCTCAGTCGACTCCATAAGAACCTGATTTCCCTGCACTGCCTCGACATGCACGCCGAGGATCAACTCACAACACAGTGGCACGGGTAACAGCCCTTCGGAAAGCCTCGTGGGAAAGCCTCAAAAGAATGCCACAGATCCCTGTATCAAGGCGCCGGGAAGGCTGCCACGGATGCTCCAGCTCGTGAGGAAAGCAGAAGTGCATGTCCCCCTCGAGACGAGGCCTGACTCCCCTGCGGAGCCTCCAGAAGGACCCCAAGACCCATGTCACCACTGGAGAGGAATCCTCAGGTTCCGTCATAGACTCCACACGAGGTCTTAGGCGCCGGCACCGACTGCAGAGGAATCCCGACAGGCCCGTGGCAACTCGCATGGAGAATGGCCTTTCCTGTGGCCACAAGGGAGGGTCCCAGAGGTCCCCGTCGTAACTCGAGAAGGTCCGGCCGCAACACGAGAAAAACCAGGAGGTTTTCCCGACCAAGCGAGATGAGGCCCTTTTCCGCTGAGGCGTCTCGAGGAAAATCACCCCTTCCCTATTGAACTTCAAAAGGGTGCTCCACACCCTTGCTGCAAATCAAGAAGTTTCCCGACATACCCGCCTCCACTCGAGAGGAACACAGAGGGTCCCGCCCACATCAAGAGGAGCCCCGTTTCCTCCTCATAGCTCGACATGAGGGTTCCTTTCCCTACTTCGTCGTGAAAGGATTCATGGCTTTCCTGTCGCATATCAGAGGAGGCGCTCTCCACAGGAAATTCGAGAGGAACTCCAGGGGTCGTGCCACCATTCCCAATGTGCACAAAATATCTCAGTCCACTCCAGAAGAACCTGATTTCCCTGCACTTCCTCGACATGCACGCCGAGGATCGAGTCACACCACAGTGGCACGTGTGACAGCCCTGTCCCAAAGCCTCCAAAGAATGCCACAGATCCCTGTATCAAGGTGCCGGGAAGCCTGCAACGGCTGCTGCTGCTCGTGAGGAAAGCGACGCGCATGTTCCCACTCGAGACGAGGCCTGAGTTCCCTGTGGAGCCTCCAAAGGACCCCTATATCCATGTCAGAACTGGGGAGGGAACTTCAGGTTCCGTCATAGAGTCCACACGGGGTCTTAGGCCCCGGCACCGACTGGAGAGAAATCCCGACAGGAACTCG
>NW_024076318.1:0-1929 GCF_014754425.2 Oryx dammah
GATCCGCAGTTGGAAGATGATATCTCGGACTTGGTGTATAGTTTCCAAGTCAAAGGTGCCTTCTGAGGGCCAGCCTACATGGAAGGTTGGCCATTCTGTGCTGCAAAAAAGTTATTAATTTGTTCTTCTTCACCAGCACCGAGAGATCCTGTGCTCTAGACTTAAAATCAGAAAAATGGTCAGTCATAAGGGACAACGGAGTGGAAGTCTCTTGCCCCATGATTACAGGATAGAACACAGGAGACAAGACGAACACACAGAGAGCAGTGACAATGCCGGCACACACAAAGATGCGACAAACAGAGGAGAGACAAACCTCAGCCGAGAACAGTACTAGGTCTTCCTGGGCCCCCTGAACCCTCCTATCCCTCTAGGTTATCTTACCAACAAGGCATTCACAGAGCCAGCCGCCTTCCCAGCACGATGCCGGGCCTCGGCCTTACGCTGGCTAAGACGACTAATTCGCCCTTGATTAAGCCTGACAAGAGCTCTCTTCTCACCAGAGCCAGCTGCCTTCCAGCGCATAAGCTGGGCCTCGGTCTTACACTAGCTAACCAGACTTAACACCGGTGTTCAGATAGCTTTCCTCCAAGTGAGGAAACCTCTTCTACCGGGAGAGTGTTATTCTTCCCAGTTAAAGGGATCCCGGACGAGCCCCCAAATGTTATGCCCAGAGTGCGAGTCCCCAAAACTGAGAGAATAAGACGTCCACAGCAATGCAAAAGCATAAAGGGGTTTATTACAAGCTCGAGCCCGGGCCTAGGTTTCATCCAGCACAGTGGAATCTGACAAAGGCCCTGAGCTCTGAATCACATATACTTTTATACAGACGGTTCTTTGTTTCTGTAACAGCATAGCTGATTGGTTAAAACATACGCGTGAGGGACTTTTAAACCTCGAATCCCTATCTGGATTGGCTCGGGTCTGGCCCAGGCGGGGGCTATGGGGATTTTTTCTGATTGGTCGAGCTACACTGCCTGCGGGAGTTCCCAGAGCCTCAGCTTTTCTCTGGCCTAGCCTCCCTGAGTCTGTCCCGTTTGGTCCTAACATCTTCTACATTAGATTCAGACAAGAAGACAGTTCGTAAGAGTTCTGTCAAAAACTGGGCCTTTTGGTGTAGCTCCAGGATTCGCAAGGAGAACCAACACCCACCTCTACCACCCACAAAGCAGACAAAGCTCTTTGGAGCTCCTCTTGAGGACGTATGTGATAATGACACCCTGCCGACCCCGATTCTGGTAGGTCTTCTTTTGGTTTCTGTAACCTTCCTGAGGAGGGGAGTTCTCTGAGATCAAGAGTTCTCTTCCAAATCTACTCCACATGAAGAAGTCTGGCTTTTCCGATAAGTTTCACAATATTATTTCAAAGAAAAAGATCTGATTTAGGTACTGCAGAGTCAGAAAGCAAATACAAGATGAAAAGTTACTCTCATCCATTCCACCGATTTCAACAAAGATCCATCTTTACCAGCTCAGACCAGTTAACATGGATTCTGTGAGGTAAGGCAGTTGTAGAAGGTGAGGGTGAGAAAAAGAATGAGACCTGGCACTTTACAGATCACCTTTCCTGAGGCGAGACGGGGCAGCAGTCAGATTTGTGAGCTGCTGCCCTTACCCAAGAAGAGTAAGTCTATATATAAGGCATGGATGTGGAAAGCTACTGTCTTAAGGGGGCCTGTTCTTCTGCAAGGTTGTTCAGAGTAGTTATCTCTTAAACAGCTGGGGCAAGGAATTTTGGAGATCGGCCAGAGGCTGGGACCGGCTGGGAGCCGGGCGTAATCAACCCAGTGTCCATTATTTTCTTTGGGTGAGAGACCTCTTGGTTTTGCATAGAATGGTGGGGAGGACCTGGAGGGGAGTTTTAACTCCAGGCCATTTGGAACCCTGTAACTTTCCTTCAGACTCTGTGTGTAAGAAGGTCTGAGAGTCC
>NW_024076319.1:0-1928 GCF_014754425.2 Oryx dammah
TCATCTCGCCTGGAGGGGAGATGATGCCCTTTTCCGCTGAGGCGTCTCAAGGCAAATCACCCCTTCCCTCTTGAACTTCGAAAGGGTCTTTCACACCCTTGCTGCAACTCAAGAAGTTCCCCGACATACCCGCCTCCACTCCAGAGGAACACCGAGGGGCTCGCCCACATCAAGAGGAGCCGCGTTTCCTCCTCAAAGCTCTAGATGAGGGTTCCCTTCCCTGCTACCTCTGGAAAGGATTCCCGGTATTGCTGTCGCATCTCGTAGGAGGCCCTCTCCACAGGAAAGTCGAGAGGAACTCCATGGGTCGTGCCACCATTCCCAATGGGCACAAAATGTCTCAGTCCACTCCAGAAGAACCTGATTTCCCTGCACTTCCTCGACCTGCACGCCGAGGATCGACTCACACCACAGTGGCACGTGTGACAGCACTGTCGGAAAGCCTCGTGGGAAAGCCTCCAAAGAATGCCACAGATCCCTGTATCAAGGCGCCGGGAAGCCTGCCACGGCTGCTCCAGCTCGTGAGGAAAGCGGAAGTGCATGTCCCCACTTGAGACGAGGACTGACTCCCCTGTGGAGCCTCCAGAAGGACCCCAAGATCCATGTCAGCACTGGAGAAGAATCCTCAGGTTCCGTCATAGACTCGACACGAGTCTTCGGGCCCGGCACCGACTTCAGAGGAATCCTGACAGGCCCTTCGCAACTCGCATGGAGACTGCCCTGTCCTGAGGCCACACGGGAGGGTCCCAGAGGTCCCCGTCGTAAGTCGAGAAGGTGCCGCCGCAACTCGAGAAAATCCAGGAGGTTCTCCCTTCCAGGTGGGATGAGGCCCTTTTCCGCTGAGGCGTCACTAGGCAAATCACCCTTTCCCTCTTGAACTTCGAAAGGGTCCTTCACACCCTTGCTGCAACTCAAGAAGTTCCCCAACATACCCGCCTTCACTCGAGAGGAACACCGAGGGGCTCGCCCACATCAACAGGTTCCCCGTTTCCTCCTCAAAGCTCTAGGTGAGGGTTCCTTTCCCTGCTACGTCTGGAAAGGATTCCCGGCATTGCTGTCGCATCTCGTAGGCGGCCCTCTCCACAGGAAAGTCGAGAGGAACTCCAGGGGTCGTGCCACCATTCCGAATGTGCACAAAATGTCTCAGTCCACTCCAGAAGAACCTGATTTCCCTGCACTTCCTCGACATGCACGCCGAGGATCGACTCACACCACAGTGGCACGTGTGACAGCACTGTCGGAAAGCCTCGTGGGTAAGCCTCCAAAGAATGGCACAGATCCCTGTATCAAGGTGCTGGGAAGCCTGCCACGGCTGCTCCAGCTCGTGAGGAAAGCGGACGTGCATGTCACCACTCGAGACGAGGACTGACTCCCCTGTGGAGCCTCCAGAAGGACCCCAAGATCTATGTCAGCACTGGAGAAGAATCCTCAGGTTCCGTCATAGACTCGACACGAAGTCTCCGGCCCCGGCACCGACTGCAGAGGAATCCCGACAGGCCCTTCGCAACTCGCATGGAGACTGGCCTGTCCTGAGGCCACCCGGGAGGGTCCCAGAGGTCCCCGTCGTAACTCGAGAAGGTCCCGCCGCAACTCGAGAAAATCCAGGAGGTTCTCCCCGCCAGGCGGGATGAGGCCATTTTCCGCTGAGGCGTCTCGAGGCAAATCACCCTTTCCCTCTTGAACTTCGAAAGGGTCCTTCACACCCTTGCTGCAACTCAAGAAGTTCCCCGACATACCCGCCTCCACTCGAGAGGAACACCGAAGTGCTCGGCCACATCAAGAGGAGCCCCGTTTCCTCCTCAAAGCTCTACATGAGGGTTCCTTTCCCTGCTACGTCTAGAAAGGATTCCCGACATTGCTGTCGCATCTCGTAGGCGGCCCTCTCCACAGGAAAATCGAGAGGAACTTCATGGGTCATACCACCCTTC
>NW_024076320.1:0-1928 GCF_014754425.2 Oryx dammah
CCTAATCCACCTCCTCAATGGTGGGGCCAGACCCAGAGCCCCCTTTAGGGGCCTGAGCCCCAAAACCGCCAGCCCCAGGGCCGCCCGCCCCCTGGTACAGTCTGCTGATGATGGGGTTACACACCTGCTCCAGCTCCTTCCTCTTGTGCTCAAACTCGTCCTTCTCCGCCAAGGTGTTGGCGTCCAGCCAGGAAATCACCTCCTGGCATTTGTCCAGCACCTTCTTCTTGTCCGCCTCGCTGATCTTGCCCTTCAGCCCCTCATCCTCCACGGCGCTCTTCATGTTGAAGGCGTATGACTCCAGCGCGTTCTTGGCAGACACCCTCTCGCGCTGGACCTCGTCCTCTGCCTTGTACTTTTCCGCCTCCTGCACCATGCGCTCGATCTCCTCCTTGCTCAGCCGGCCCTTGTCGTTGGTGATGGTGATCTTGTTGGCCTTGCCCGTGCTCTTGTCCGTGGCCGTGACGTTCAGGATGCCATTGGCGTCGATGTCGAAGGTCACCTCGATCTGGGGCACCCCCCGCGGGGCCGGCGGGATGCCGCTCAGCTCGAAGCGCCCCAGCAGGTTGTTGTCCCGCGTCATGGCCCTCTCGCCCTCGTACACCTGGATCAGCACGCCCGGCTGGTTGTCCGAGTAGGTGGTGAAGATCTGCGTCTGCTTCGTGGGGATGGTGGAGTTGCGCTTGATCAGGGCGGTCATCACGCCTCCGGCCGTCTCCAGTCCCAGCGACAGGGGAGCCACGTCCAGCAGCAGCAGGTCCTGCACGTTCTCAGACTTGTCCCCCATCAGGATGGCCGCCTGCACCGCCGCCCCGTAGGCCACCGCCTCGTCCGGGTTGATGCTCTTGTTGAGGTCGCGCCCGTTGAAGAAGTCCTGCAGCAGCTTCTGCACCTTGGGGATGCGGGTGGAGCCCCCCACCAGGACCAGGTCGTGGATCTGGGCCTTGTCCAGCTTGGCGTCGCGCAGAGCCTTCTCCACGGGCTCCAGGGTGCTCCGGAACAGGTCGGAGCACAGCTCCTCGAACCGCGCCCTGGTGATGGACGTGTAGAAGTCGATGCCCTCGAACAGGGAGTCGATCTCCAGGCTGGCCTGGGTGCTGGACGACAAGGTCCTCTTGGCCCGCTCGCACGCCGTGCGCAGCCGCCTCACGGCCCGCTTGTTCTGGCTGATGTCCTTCTTGTGCTTCCTCTTGAACTCCTCCACGAAGTGGTTCACCAGCCTGTTGTCGAAGTCCTCCCCGCCCAGGTGCGTGTCCCCGGCCGTGGCCTTCACCTCGAAGATGCCGTCGTCGATCGTCAGGATGGACACGTCGAACGTGCCCCCGCCCAGGTCAAAGATGAGCACGTTGCGCTCCCCCTTGCCCGTCCGGTCCAGGCCGTAGGCGATGGCGGCGGCAGTGGGCTCGTTGATGATCCTCAGCACGTTCAGCCCCGCGATCACCCCCGCGTCCTTGGTGGCCTGCCGCTGCGAGTCGTTGAAGTAGGCCGGCACGGTGATCACCGCATTGGTCACCGGGTGGCCCAGGTACGCCTCGGCGATCTCCTTCATCTTGGTCAGCACCATCGACGAGATCTCCTCCGGGTAGAACGCCTTGGTCTCCCCCTTGTAGCTCACCTGCACCTTAGGCTTGTCTCCGTCGTTGATCACGCGGAAAGGCCAGTGCTTCATGTCCGACTGCACCACCGGGTCGCCGAACTTGCGGCCGATCAGCCGCTTCGCGTCGAACACGGTGTTCTGCGGGTTCAGCGCCACCTGGTTCTTGGCCGCATCGCCGATGAGCCGCTCGGTATCGGTGAAGGCCACGTAGCTGGGGGTGGTGCGGTTGCCCTGGTCGTTGGCGATGATCTCCACCTTGCCGTGCTGGAACACCCCCACGCAGGAGTAGGTGGTGCCCAGGTCGATGCCGATAGCCGTGTTTTTCGCCATG
>NW_024076322.1:0-1927 GCF_014754425.2 Oryx dammah
GAGGTCATCGTCATAACTCGAGAAGGTCCCGCCACAACTCGAGAAAACCCACGAGGTTCTCCCCTCCAGGCTAGATAAGGCCCTTTTCCGCTGAGGCGTCACGAGGCTAATCACACCTTCCCTCTTGAACTTCGAAAGGGACTTTCACACCCTTGTTGCAACACAAGAAGTTCCCCTACATACCCGCCTCCACTCGAGAGGAACCCCGATGGTCCCGCCCTCATCAAGAGGATCCCCGTGTCCTCCTCATAGCTCTAATGAGGGTTCCATTTCCTGCTTCATTGGGAAAGGATTCACGGCTTTCCTGGCGCAGCTCAGAGGAGGCGCTCTCCACAGGAAATTCGAGAGGAACTCCAGAGGTGGTAGCACCATTCCCAATGTGCACAAAATGTCTAATTCCACTGCAGAAGAACCTGATTTCCCTACAATGCGTCAACTTGCACATCGAGGATCGACTCACACCACAGTGGCACGTGTGACAGCACTGTGGGAAACTCTCGTGGGAAAGCCTCCATTGAATGTGGCAGATCCCTGTATCAAGGCAACGGGAAGCCTGCCGCGGCTGCTCCAGCTCCTGAGGAATGCGGACGTGCATGTCCCCACTCGAGACTAGGACAAACTCCCCTGTGGTTGCCTCCGGAAATACCCCAAGATCCATGTCAGCAGTGGAGAGGAATCCTCAGGTTCCGTCATAGACTCCAGATGAGGATTTAGGCCATGGCACGGAATGCAGAGGATTCCCGACAGGCCACTCGCAACTAGCATGGATACTGGCCTTTCCTGAGGCCACAAGGGAGGGTCCCAGATGTCAACGTCGTAACTTGAGAAGGTCCCGCCACAACTCGTGAATATCCACGGGATTCTCAACTCCAGGCTAGATGAGGACCTTTTCCTCTGAGGCGTCTCGAGGCAAATCACACTTTCCCTCTTGAACTTCGAAAGGGACTTTCACACCTTTGTTGCAACTCAAAGAGTTCCCCTACATACTCGCCTCCACTCGAGAGGAACACCGAGGTTCCCGCCCACATCAAGAGTAGCCCCGTTTCCTCCTCATAGCTCGAGATGAGGGTTCCTTTCCCTGCTTCATCGGGAAAGGATTCCCGGCTTTCCTGGCGCATCTCGGAGGAGGCGCTCTCCACAGGAAAGTAGAGAGGAACTCCAGGGCTGGTGCTACCATTCCCAATGTGCACAAAATGTCTCAGTCCACTCCAGACGAACCTGAATTCCCCGCACTGCCTCGACTTACACGTCGAGGATCGACGCACACCACAGTGGCACGTGTGACAGCCATGTGGGAAACCCTCGTGGGAAAGCCTCCATATAATGCCACAGATCCCAGTATCAAGGTGACGTGAAGCCAGCCATGGCTGCTCCAGCTCATGAGGAAAGCGGACCTTCATGTCCCCACTCGAGACTTGGACAGAATCCCCTGTGGTGACTCCAGATGTACCCCAAGATCCATGTCTGAACTGGAGAATAATCCTCAAGTTCCGTCATAGAATCCACACAAGGACTTAGGCCCCGGTACCGACTGCAGAGGATTCCCGACAGGCCGCTCGCAACTCGCATGGAGACTGGCCTTTCCTGAGGCCACAATGGAGGGTCCCAGTGGTCAACGTCGTAACTCGAGAAGGTCCCGCAACAACTCGAGAAAATCCACGAGGTTCTCCCCTCCAGGTGAAATGAGGCCCGTTTCCGCTGAGGCGTCTCGAGGCAAATCACACCTTCCTTATTGATCTTCGAAAGGGTCCTTCACACCCTTGCTGCACCTCAAGAAGTTCCCCTACATACCCGCCTCCACTCGAGAGAAACACCCAGGGTCCCGCCCACATCAGAGGAGCCCCGTTTCCTCCTCATAGCTCGAGATGAGAGTTCCTTTACCTGCTTCGTCAGGAAAGGATTCCCGGCTTTTCTGGCGCATATCGGA
>NW_024076323.1:0-1927 GCF_014754425.2 Oryx dammah
CTCTCGGTGACCTGGAGAGGCGAGGGGTGAGTGGCGCTCACCGTGGGGCCAGATGTCCGGCTGAGGCGGTGGCTCCAGGCCCAGCCGGGTCCGACCAACGCCCCAGAGGTTGTTCGCCCGGAACCCTGGAGGCGGGCGACCGCGCAGGTGAGGCCGGAAGCGCCCTTCCTGCAGCAGTCCCGCGTCCGCCCGCCAGTCCCCTGTGCTCCCAGCAGCGGTCCCGGGATACTGAGTCCCCGGAGCCCTCTACGCACGCCCCCGCGGCGTTTCCAAAGCGCTGGCCGTTAGGCGGTGATTGGAAGTCGGGTGGTAGGAGAAGCGGTCTTGCTCTCCCACGGGGGCTGCCTGTACACCCTCACATTGCCCAGTGCGGCACGCAGCCCAAAGGCGGAATGGCCTCTGAGGGCGCTACCTGTAGTTACTGCTCAACCAGTCTGAGCTCAAACCCTGCTGCTGCTTTGGCACAAGTGTGCCACGAGGACGTCAGCTGGTATATGACTGTTCTGTAGCTGGGCGCTGGTGAATACCTGATCCCGCCAAGAAGCATCAGCCAAGTGTTGTTCAGGAAGAAGGTGGCAAGGTCAACCCGGGAGAGCACAGACAGAACAGTGAGTCAGAGGTCCTGGCAGGTCCCAGGGGAGGTCGTGGCAGGACCTGCATCTCAGCAGGAGTGCCAGTGTCTTTAGGGATCAAGAGCAGGATTTGTATTCTCTGGTTCTGTGGCATCTTACGCAGACACTTGGGGAAAGCGGACTTGGCCAGATGGACAGCGGTGACCGCCCCTTTAAGGACTCCAAGCTCTTACTATTACCCGCAAGGCCTCCAGGGTATTATAGTATGAACCGACTTCTCCTTTGTAAAAGGAGTCTCCAGGAGGGCGCCTGTGAGAAAAGCAGGTTCTGGTGGACTTTGGCTGTGGCGGGTCCATTCAAATGCACAGAACTCAGTACAGGCACGTGCTGGATGGTATCAGTGTTCACATCCTGCTTGTGATAGTGTGCGCTCTGATTCCGCTCAGTGTTCCCACTGGGAGAGGTGAGGCACGGTGCAGGGCAGCCTGTTTTTCATTTCTTATGCTAGAGTGCCATCATGTGGAACCTTGTTGTAATTGCAGTTCAATTCAGTTGAGCTGCCCAGTCGTGTCCGACTCTGCGACTCCATGAATCGCAGCAGGCCAGGCCTCCTGTGCGTCACCAGCTCCCGGAGCTTGCTCAGACTCATTCATGTCCATCGAGTGGGTGATGCCAGCCAACCATCTCATTGTCTGTCGTCCCCTTCTCCTGCCCTCAATCTTTTCTAAGATCGAGTACCGCAGGCTCGGAACCTCTCTGTGCCCAGTTGAGAGCGTGAGGCCCGGGAGTGGGGATCCTCTTCATGGGAGTTGAGGGAACAGGACCGTCGACTGGGAAACTGTTTGTGTGTGGAGTGTGTGTCTCTCTGTGTGGAAGAGTTCTGTGTGTGAGTGTGTCTCTGTGTGTGGGTGTGTGTCTCTTAGTGGTAGGGGTCTGTGTGTGTGGTGTGTGTGTGAACCCATATCTCTTTGTGGAAGTGGTCTCTGTGTATGGGTTTGTGTCTGTGTGGGAGTGTGTGTCTGTTGTGGAAAGGGTGTGTGTGGATGTGTGTCTCTCTTTTGGAAGGGATCTGTGTGTGTGTGTTTCTCTTGGTGAGTGTGTGTCTGTGAAAGCAGTCGTGTGGGTGTGTGTCTGTGTGTGGGTGTGTGTCTGTGTGTGGTTGTGTGTCTCTTTGTGGAAGGGGTCTCTGTGTGGATGTGTGTCTGTGTGTGGATATGTGTCCTTGTGTGGGTGTGTGTATCTCTCTGTGGAAGGGGTTTGTGTGTGTGTGTCTCTGTGTTTGGGTGTGTGTCTCTCTATGTGGAAGGGGTCTGTGTGTGGGTGTGTGTCTGTGTCAGTGTGTGTTTCTATTTGTG
>NW_024076324.1:0-1927 GCF_014754425.2 Oryx dammah
TCAGTCTCCATGATGTGAAGTATCTATGCAGTTTTCATTTGTTTCTGCCTTGAAGACTTTGGTCTGTTTGGAGGGTCTTTGTCACAGTGTGTATGGTTACGGTCTCAGTTGTGTTTGAGGATCTGAGACGAGTTGTGGTCTGTCTGTGCAGAGATTCAGTGAGGTCTTTTTGGTGTCTCTGGGTATCTATCTGAGCTGCTCGGAGTCTTTGTGTCAGAAATAAAACCTCTTATGTCCTTGGCTGTGAGGTCTCTGTCTGGGAACTGAGGGTTTGGAATCTGGCAGACATGATTCCGAGGCCTGGAACCTGACATGCTGACTGTGTGTTATTGAGCATATAAGTTGTCTCCTGGAATCTCAGTATGTATCATAATTAATACAGTGGGGCCAGTGTGCGTCTTGCAGGATACCTGTGCGTGTTAGCGATGTGTGCAAAGGGCCTGGCTTCAGACTATCCTTCAGCAAATGTTTTCTGAGCACCTGCCATATACCTGAGCGCTATTGGAGGAGTTTGTGACAGGACAGAACTGACCAAGTCTCTCCTTTCATAGACTTGGTGGTCAGTAAATAAATCAAGGGTGGCAGGCACTAAGAAGAAAGATAATGCTAGATCAGGGGAAAGGGTATATGTAGGTACGATGTTATTATTTCATTCAAGGTAATGAGGGAAAGTCTCCCTGAAAGATGACAAGCAAGCAGAGATCTGGAGGAAGTGAGGGAGCAGGCCCTGGAGTTATCTAAGGGAAGAGCATTCCAGGCAGAAGGAACAACGAATGACATGGAAACCTACTTGGCGTGCTCCTGAATGTCAGGGAGTCCTGTGATGCACTGGGTTTGGCACGTAGCACTCATTGAAAGGGGTCTGGTTGCTGCTGTCTCTGTTTCTCTCACAATTTGTGATCATCCGCATTTCACAGATGAAGGACTGAAGGCTCCAACATGTGCCCTGCACCTTCTCTCCTACCTATCCCTGAAATTAGGAGTGAAGCCTTCTGGTCCATCATGAGAGAGAGAGAGTTTGAGTGTCCCAGCTGCAGGGATGTCACGCTCAATGTCAGCCAAGCAGCAGAGATCAGCATGTGGGAATCATGCTTGGTAACATTGGTACTGTTGATGAAGGGCAGGACTTAAGAAGAAAAAGGAACTGGGGCAAAGGACAGAGGCAGGAAGGGAAGTTGGAGGACAATGAGGGAAAAAACAACAACAACAACAACAACAAACGACTGGCTTCTTCACATTGCCTGGGTTTGGCCCAGTTCACGTTGATTGGCTGACTGTATTAGGACATATTCACCTATTCCTGTCCCTACCCTTTCTTTCCCTTCCCTTTTTTGTGCCTGAGCAAGTCAGTCCTAAAGCCATTAGGTGTTGCCAGGCAAGGCATGTGTGTGTGTAAAGGGGCATCCCTGCCTGGAGAGTCAGAGCCCAAGGTGGAAAGAAGGATATCCCTGGGGATTGGGTGGGAAGGAGGCTAACTGCTTCATGGATTCAAGCTTGAGTGAGGTGTGGAAGTCAAGGGCAAGGGATGGTTCTGCATAGATTGTGAGGAGGACCTTTTTGTGGAGGAAGGATCACTTATATGCATTGGCATTCATCAACTCGGAAATACATAAGAATGCTGAGAGCCACGTCTGTCATTTTTGGAAAAGGGAGTTTCCAATATGGAAAGGAAGTAAACTAGAACAAATTCTGAGGAATTCTATTGGAATTAAAGGTCTCCATGCAAACTTCTTGTATTCGATAGGTGTGCATATGTGGCTAGACTGATATATAACTATAGATGTGTGTCTGTGTGTTTGTGTGTGTGATTGTGTACACACATATATTCCCGAGTTACTGGAAACAGCAACATTCCAATGGCAATAATGACACCAGTCCCCAGATCCTAGCTTCTGAACACCTTTCTCCACTAAATGATGGGCTCCCA
>NW_024076325.1:0-1927 GCF_014754425.2 Oryx dammah
TGAAGGAGCTCAGCCCTGGGATTTCTTTGGAAGGAATGATGCTAAAGTTGAAACTCCAGTACTTTGGCCACCTCATGCGAAGAGTTGACTCATTGGAAAAGACTCTGATGCTGGGAGGGATTGCGGGCAGGAGGAGAAGGGGACGACAGAGGATGAGATGGCTGGATGGCATCACGGACTCGATGCACGTGAGTCTGAGTGAACTCCGGGAGTTGGTGATGGACAGGGAGGCCTGGCGTGCTGCGATTCATGGGGTCACAAAGAGTCGGACACGACTGAGCGACTGAACTGAACTGAACTTCGTTTCTCTTCACTTTCTATCATTAGAGTGGCATTATCTGCATATCTGTGATTGTTGATATTTCTCCCAGCAGTCTTGATTCCAGCTTGTGAGTCATCCAGACCTGCATTTCACAAGATGTACTCTACATATAAGTTAAATAAGCAGAGTGACAATATACAGCCTTGACATACTCCTTTCCCAATTTTAAACCAGTCCATTGTTTCATGTCCAGTTCTAAGTGTTTCTTCTTGTCCTGCATACAGGCTTCTCAGGAGACAGGTATGGTTCTATTTGTAAAAAATTAAGATATATATTAATGCCAAGTGTTGATGGGCTTCCCTGGTGGTCCAAACAGTAAAGAATCTGTCTGCAATGCAGGAGACCCAGGGTTTGATCCCTGGATCAGGAAGATTCCCTGGAAAAGGGAAAGGCAACCCACTCCAGTATTCTCTCCTGTAAAAGTCTATGGACAGAGGAGTCTGGCAGGCTACAGTCCATGAGGTCACAAGGAGTCAGACATGACTGAGCAACTATTTTCTTTTTTTTTTAAATGTTGATGGGACTGTAGGAAAAAGGGAAAGTTTAGACATTGCTGTTGGGAGTTTAAATTGATATAACTGAACTTCCCTGGAGGTGCAGTGGATAAGAATCTGCCGCCAATGCAGTGGACATGGGTTTGAGCCTTGGTCTGGGGCGATTCCATATGCTGTGGAGCAACTAAACCTATGTGCCACCATCTCTGAGCCCATGCTCTAGAGCCCTCGAGCTGCAATGACTGAGCTTGTGTGCCTCAACTACTGATGTCCACATGCCCTAGGCCCACACACTGCAACTACTGAGCCCAAGTACTGCTCTACTGAAGCCCGTGCACCTAGAGCCTGTGCTCCAAAACAAAAAAAAAGCCATGCAATTAGAAGCCTTTGCAACACAACAAAGAGTAGCCCTTGCTCACCCCAGCTAGAGAAAGCCCATGCAGAGCATCAAAGACCCAAAACAGCCAAAGATAAGAGTAAATAAATAAAATTAATTTTAAACAGCAAGTGATACAACCATTTTGCGAACAGTTTCCCACACCCTATGACTCAGCAATCCATTCCTAACTATATGCCCTAGAAAGCCTCATGCACTTGTACACCAGGGGTCATGTTACAAGAACATACATCTCACTATTGCTGGTAATAGCCAAAATGTCTAAAGGAAAACAAATAAATGCACTGTAGTGTATTCACACCTTGGATTACTATATAACATGAAAAATAAAAAATTCCCACTCCACACCATAATATGAATTGTAGAAACTTGATGTTTAAGAGAAAGCAAATGCCAGATACTGACACACACTATGCTTCTCCCCACACTTTCTTTCATATTTAAAGATTAATTTGTGTGATCCACTGGAGAAGGGAATAGCAAGCCACTTCAGTATTCTTCCCTTGAGAACCCCATGAACAGTATGAAAAGGCAAAATGATAAGATACCAAAAGAGGAACTCCCTAGGTCACTGGGTGCCCAATATACTACTGGAGATCAGTGGAGAAATAACTTCAGAAAGAATGAAGGGATGGAGCCAAAGCAAAAACAATACCCAATTGTGCACGTGACTGGTAATAGAAGCAAGATCCGATGCTGTACAGAGCAATATTG
>NW_024076326.1:0-1926 GCF_014754425.2 Oryx dammah
CCCCTGTGGTTCTGAGCTCCCACCCACAACCCCAGCTCAGGGAAGCAACCCCGGAGCCAAGACCTCCGGTAGGCGCGTGGCGCCGCCTCATGGAAGCAGAGTGCACAGCAAGCTGGAAAGCCAGTCTCTTCGGAGGAAGAGCAGGCAGCCCAGCTGGGTGCGTCTGCATGGCCTGGCTGGGAAATCCCATGTGCGCCTCCAGAACGGCAGAGCTCCAGCTCTGCTCAGAGGCCCGATTGGCAGAGTCCCTGGTGTGAGCCTGCTCTGCACTGGGCGACACTTGCCCAGATTGCCTGGCTGCTAGTGTTCCTGCCCAGGAAGGAGCATGCTGCCCCAGGCTGGGAGACGCAACTGGCGCCTTCCTGGCCTCAGGTCCTCTCCTGCCTTGCCTTTGCACCTAGGGCCCAGGCGCCCTTGGAGAGGCTTTAGGGGACGGTGGCTTTCACCCTGCCAAGGGCTCCAGCACTTAGCACTGTGTCAGACGGAAGGGAAGCTCAACTGCAAGGCTTCTCCCTCTGGGGCTTGGCCGCCCGGACTCAGGGCATAAGGAGAGAACCAGGCTCCCAGGCCCCTGGGTGGGGGAGGCAGCCCCACCACGCAGATGCTGAGACCCTGCTCACCTGCCTGTGCTTGAGAGACCATCTTTCCCTAGGGATCTCCTCTCCAGCACAGACGCGTGCAAGTGGTTGGGGCCTACACCTGCGATTCAGAGTTCCCGCCCAAAGCCACAGCTCAGGGAAGCAGCTTCAGAGCCAAGACTTCCGGGAGGCGCGTGGCGCCCCTGCATGGAAGCTGAGTGCACAGCACGCTGGAAAGCGAGTCTCCTCGGGGAAAGAGCAGGCAGCACCGCTCCGTGCGTCTGCAAGGCCAGGCTGGGAAATCCCAAGTGCGCTTCCAAAAGGGTGACTCCATTTCTGTTCAGAGGCCCCATCTGCTAGAGTCTCTGGTGTGAGCCTGCTCTGTCCTGGGCGAGACTTGTCAA
Source organism: Oryx dammah (assembly GCF_014754425.2). Taxonomy (NCBI): domain Eukaryota; kingdom Metazoa; phylum Chordata; class Mammalia; order Artiodactyla; family Bovidae; genus Oryx; species Oryx dammah. The sequence continues at coordinate 983 of NW_024076326.1, forward strand.
GACTTGCCTCGCTGCTAGTGTTCCTGCCCAGGAAGGAGCATGCTGCCCCAGACTGTGAGACGTCACTGGCGCCTTCCTGGCCTCAGCTCCTCTCCTGCCTTGCCTTTGCACCTGGTGCCCAGGCGCACTTTGGGAGGTTTTAGGGGCTGGTGGCTTTCACCCTACCAAGGGTTCCAGTACTTAGCGCTGTGTCAGACGGAAGTGAAGCACAACTGCAAGGTTTCTCCTGCTTGGGCTTGGCCGCCTGGGATAGGCGCAGCAGGGAGAGCACCAGTCTCCCAGGGCCCCTGGGTGGGGGAGTCAGCCCCACAACGTGGAGGCTGAGACCCTGCTCGCCTGCCAGTGCTTAACAGACCTAGTTTGGCTACGGCTTTCCTCCCCATCACAGTCGCTTGCAAGTGGTTGGGGCCTGCCCTTGCGGTTCTGAGCTCCCGCCCTCAGCCCCAGCTCAGGGAAGCAGCCCCGGAGCCAAGACCTCCGGGAGGCGCGTGGCGACCCCGAAAGGAAACCGAGTGCACAGCACGCTGGAAAGCGAGCCTCCTCAGAGGAAGAGCAGGCAGCCCAGCTGCGTGCGTCTGCATGGCCTGGCTGGGAAATCCCATGTGCGCCTCCAGAATGGCAGATCTCCAGCTCTGCTCAGAGGCCCGATCTTGCAGAGTCCCTGGTGTGAGGCTGCTCTGCCCTGGGCGACACTTGCCCAGACTTGCCTCGCTGCTAGTGTTCCTGCCCAGGAAGGATCATGCTGCCCCAGGTAGGGAGACACCACTAGCGCCTTCCTGGCCTCAGCTCCTCTTCTGCCTTGCCTTTGAACCTAGGGCCCAGGCGCCCTTGGGGAGGCTTTAGGGGCCGGTGGCTTTCACCCTGCCAAGGGCTGCAGCACATAGCACTGTGTCAGAAGGAATGGAAGCCCAACTGCAAGGCTTCTCCCGCTGGGGCTTGGCTGC
>NW_024076327.1:0-1926 GCF_014754425.2 Oryx dammah
ACTTTGGGCCTTGTGAGGGGTCCGCACAGTTTAAAGAATTATTTGCTGTTGTCATGGCACTCACAAAAGTCCCTGAACCCATGAATATGTTTTCTGAAAGTCTTTATGTGGTAAACTTGCTTCCAGGATTGCTAAATTCTCACATACGGCTAGATAACAATGCTATTACTCCCCTTATGATACAAACCTGTTACTTGAACGGGTTAACCCCATCTATGTACACCATCTTAGGGGTCATCAAAATTTACCTGCACTGCTTGCAATGGGAAATTCCCTGGCCGATAGAGCGGCCTCCCTTACAATCCAAGCTTATCACTTACAAGATGCCTATGATCTTCACGATCTTACTCATATAAATTGGAGAGGGCTACATAAAAGGTTTCCACAGATCCCTATTAGAGAATTAAAGAAAATTATACATACTTATAAATCCTGTCTCTCTTATGTACAAGTACCGCCTTTACAGCCCCCAGGAGTAAACCCTCGAGGGCTAAAACTCAATGTGCTGTGGCAAACTGATGTGACCCATTATTCTCCTTTTGGAAAACTTAAGTATGTTTTTGTTTCTATTGACACTTACTCTCATGCCTGTTGGGCTACTGCCCACACAGGAGAAAAAGCAAAACATGCTCAACGCCATTTTTTACAATGCTTTACAACGTTGGGCCTTCCCATCAAATAAAAACAGATAATGGCCCTTGCTTCATCAGCCAGAGCTTACAGAAATTCTTCCAACAATGGCACATTCGTCATAACACCGGAATCCCACATAACCCCCAGGGACAAACCATAATTGAGCGCCACCATCAAAATATAAAGGCTCAATTACAAAAACAAAAAGGGGGAATAAGCCCTCTCCAGCAACTTGGAATGGCACTCTTTACTCTAAATATTTTAAATTTTTCAAAAACTGAACCAATACCATGTTTTCAAAAACATTGGTCTAACCAAGAAATAAAACCTGAAATACAAGTGCGATGGAAAGACCCCATCACTGGCCAGTGGAAGAGGCCCGATCCACTCCTTACAATGGGAAGAGGATTCGGATGTGTATTCCCCATTGGGGACCCCAGCCCTATATGGGTGCCAGCAAGGAATCTTAAATTTACACCACAAGAGAGAGGTCAAATCTCAAAATCTGCCACAGATTAAAGAGACACTCACATATTGAGCCCAAGAACAAAACGTTCTTGAGGCGATCTTTTCTTTCCTTTCAGATCATCGATGCGGTGACCCTGGTGGACACTGCTCCTGGTGATTGTCGGATTACCTATCCTCTCCTTACTGACCTTCGTCATTGCCACGGCTGTGCAACAGTTTTTAGAATCTTTAAAGTCTGGGTTTAACGACACACAAGGCCATCAACCATGAGGGTACAACAGTGTTAGCATCTGTGCTGAGAGTTCAACAAGCTCAGACCATCGAGGTTATAAACAACATATCCACTGTCTCTGCTCAAGGATTTCAAACCAGCTCAAAACACCTGAGATTCACCATAATGGGACTCCAACAACAGCTTGATCTCCACACCAGAGCGATCGAGACGTTGAGTGTCTTGGCGTGCATAGACTGCGATGTGAGATACCCCAGCTTTTGTCTGACAGCTTTTCCAGTGTTAAATGACACTCTTAACAGGTGAAAAAGGGAGCAACGGATCTATGGGACTGGGTACAAAGTCCATTTACCTGGTTTAAAAATGCCTTCTATTTGCTTGTTTTTGTTTTTCTGTTTGTTGTAATGTTAAAGGTAAAAAAATCTCACAGCCTGCAATAGGCACTTACAGTAAAAAATAGTTATGCTTGCCCAGGTCATGGAAAAGGAGCCCCACGTTAGGCACCCACAAAACCCCTGGATTAATTTAGCCCTTCAAGAGATTAACCGAGACAGATAAATAAAGTTCTAGATACCCATCATCTAGAGAGATTC
>NW_024076328.1:0-1925 GCF_014754425.2 Oryx dammah
ACTGAGAGACATTCTCCTCCAGGACGAGACACACACTCCAGAGAGCAAGACACACAGACACAGAACCATACAAATTCACATTGAGAAAGACACACACACTGAGAGAGACAACCTGTGACTGAGACAGAGGGAAAAGCACACTGAGAGAGACACGTACTGAGAGACACACACAGAGACAGACAGAGACAGACATATGGAGCAACACACACACACAGAAATAATCTCACCCAGGAAGAGACACACACTCCTGAGAGCAAGACACACACACAGACACACACTCTATAATAATCAGACACACTGACACTTCGAGAGACACACACTGAGAGAGAAAAAAACACACTGAAAGACACACACAATGAGAGACACACAGAGAGACAGAGAAATTGAGAGGCAGACACACACAAAGAAACACCCTCATCCAGGAAGACACACGCTCCTGAGAACAAGACACACAAACACACAGAGACAGTGAGAATCAGACACATTCACACTTCGAGAGACACACACTGAGAGGGAAAAAAACACACTGAAAAACACACATATTGAGAGACACAGAGAGAGACAGAGAAATTGAGAGGAAGACACACACACAAGAACACCCTCATTCAGGAAGACACACACTCCTGAGAGCAAGACACAAACACACACAGACACGAGAATCAGACACACTCACACTGAGAGAGACACACTGAGAGAGAAAAAAACACACTGAGAGACACACATACTGAGAGACACACACAGAGCCATACAGAGACAGGCAAATTGACAGGGACACACACACTGAGAGACATTCTCTTCCAGGACAGGACACACACTCCACAGAGCAACACACAGACACAGAATCATACACACTCACATTGATAAAGACACACACACTGAGAGAGACATCCTGTGACTGAGACAGAGGGAAAAGCACACTGAGAGAGACACGTACTGAGAGACACACACAGAGACAGACAGAGACAGACATATAGAGCAACACACACACAGAAACAACCTCACTCAGGAAGGGACACACAGTAGTGATAGCAAGACACACTCACACACACACAATGAGAATGAGACACACTCACACTGAGAGAGACACACTGTGAGAGACAGGAAAAAGACACACTGAGAGACACACATACTGAGAGACGCATACAGAGACAGACAAATTGAGAGGAAGACACACATAGAAACACCCTCATCCAGGAAAACACACACTCCTGAGAGCAAGACACACACAAACAAACAGAGACACGAGAATCAGACACACTCACACTGAGAGACATACACTGAGAGAGTAAAAAACACACTGAGAGACACTCGTACTGAGAGGCACACACAGAGACAGACAGAGACAGACAAATAGAGCAACACACACACAGAGACAACCTCACCCAGGAAGAGACACAAACTCCTGAGGGCAAGACACACACACACACACACACACACACAGACACGAGAATCAGACACACTCATACTGAGAGAGACACACACTGAGAGAGAAAAAAACACACTGAGAGACACACATACTGAGAGACACACACAGACACATACAGAGACAGGCAAATTGACAGGGACGCACACACTGAGAGACATTCTCCTCCAGGACGAGACATACACTCCAGAGAGCAAGACACACAGACACAAAATCATACACACTCACATTGAGAGACACACACACACTGAGAGAGACACACACTGTCTGAGAGAGACAGAAAAACACACTAAGAGATACACAAACTGAGAGACACACACAGACACACACAGAGACAGACAAACTGAGAGGAACACACACTCACAGAAACACCCTCATCCAGGAAGACACACACTACTGAGAGCAAGACACACACACACACACACACCATGGGAATCAGACACAGAAACACTGAGAGAGACACACACTGAGAGACAGGAAAAAGACACACTGAGAGACACAC
>NW_024076329.1:0-1924 GCF_014754425.2 Oryx dammah
GAGGAAAGCGGACGTGCATGTCCCCACTCGAGACGAGGACTGACTCCCCTGTGGAGCCTCTAGAAGTACCCCAAGATCCATGTCAGCACTGGAGAGGAAACCTCAGGTTCCTTCATAGACTCCACACGAGGTCTTAGGCCCCTGCACCGACTGCAGAGGAATCCGGACAGGCCCATCGCAACTCGCATGGAGACTGGCCTTTCCTGAGGCCACAAGGGAGGGTCCCAAAGGTCTCCGTCGTAACTCGAGAAGGTCCCACCGCAACTCGAAAATATTCAGGAGGTTCTCACTTCCAGGCGAAATGAGGCCCTTTTCCGCTGAGTCGTCTCGAGGCAAATCACCCCTTCCCTCTTGAACTTCGAAAGGGTCCTTCAAACCTTGGCTGCAACTGAAGAAGTTCCCCGACATACCCGCCTCAAATCGACAGGGACACCGAGGGTTCCGCCCACATAAAGAGGAGCCCCGTTTCCTCCTCATAGCTCGAGATGAGGGTTTCTTTCCCTGCTTCGTCGGGAAAGGATTCCCGGCTTTCCTGTCGCATCTCGGAGGAGGCGCTCTCCACAGGAAAGTCGAGAGCAATTCCAGGGGTCGTGCCTCCATTCCCAAAGTGCACAAAATGTCTGAGTCCACTCCAGAAGAACCTGATTTCTCTGCACTTCCTCCACATGCACGGCGAGGATCGACTCACACCACAGTGGCAGTTGTGACAGCACTGTCGGAAAGGCTCTTGGGAAAGCCTCCAAAGAATGCCACAGATCCCTATATCAAGGCGCCGGGATGCCTGCCACAGTTGCTCCAGCTCGTGAGGAAAGCGAACGTGGATGTCTCCACTCGAGACGAGGACTGACTCCCCTGTGGACTATTCATAAGTACCGTAAGATCCATGTCAGCACTGGAGAGGAATCCTCAGGTTCCGTCATAGACTCCACACGAAGTCTTAGGCCCTGGCACTGACTGCAGAGGAATCCCGACAGGCCCCTCGCAACTCGCATGGAGACTGGCCTTTCCTGAGGCCACAAGGGAGGGTCCCAGAGGTCCCCTTCGTAACTCGAGAAGGTCCTGCCGCACCTCGAGAATATCCAAGAGGTTCTCCACTCCAGGCGAGATGAGGCCCTTTTCCGCTGAGGCATCTCGAGGCAAATCACCCCTTCCCTCTTGAACTTCCAAAGGGTCCTTCACAACCTTGCTGCAACTCAAGAAGTTCCCCGACATACCCGCCTCCACTAGACAAGAACACCGAGGGTCTCGCCCACATCAAGAGGAGTCCCGTTTCCTGCTCATAGCTCGAGATGAGGGTTCATTTCCCTGCTACTTCGGGAAAGGATTCCCGGCTTTCCTGTCCCATCTCGGAGGAGGCCCTCTGCACAGGAATGTCCAGAGGAACTTCAGGGGTCGTGCCACCATTCCCAATGTGCCAAATATGTCTCAGTCCACTCCAGAAGAACCTGATTTTCCTGCAATTCCTCGACATGCACGCCCAGGATCAACTCACACCACAGTGAAACTTGTGACAGCCCTGTCGGAAAGCCTCGTGGGAAAGCCTCCACAGAATGCCACAGATCCCTGTATCAAGGCGCCGGGAAGCCTGCCACGGCTGCTCCAGCTCGTGAGGAAAGCGGACGTGCATGTCCCCACTCGAGACGAGGACTGACTCCCCTGTGGAGCCTCCATAAGTACCCCAAGATCCATGTCAGCACTGGAGAGGAATCCTCAGGTTCCGTCATAGTCTCCACACGAGGTCTTAGGCCTTGGCACCGACTGCAGAGGAATCCCGACAGGCCCCTCGCAACTCGCATGGAGACTGGCCTTTCTTGAGGCCACAAAGGAGTGTCCCAGAGGGCCCCTTTGTAACTCGAGAAGGTCCCGCCGCAACTCGAGAATATCCAGGAGGTTCTCCCCTCCAGGCGAGATGAGGCCCTTTTCC
>NW_024076330.1:0-1924 GCF_014754425.2 Oryx dammah
ACACACACACACACACACACACACACACACACACACACACACACACATACACACACACATATACGGGCTTCCCTGGTGGCTCACACAGTAACATATCTGCCTGCAATGCAGGAGACCCAGGTTCGATCCCTGGGTTGGGAAGATCCCCTGGAGAAAAGAATGGCTACCCACTCCAGTATTCTTGCCTGGGAAATCCCGTGGACAGAGGAGCCTGGTAGGCTACAGTCCATGGGGTTGCAAAGAGTCAGATAGGACTGAGCGACTAACACTTCATGCTTCATACTATATATATATATCATTTATTTAGGCTGCACCAGGTCTTAGTTGCAGCATGCAAACTCCTAGGGGTAGCATGTAGGGTAGTTCCTTGACCAAGGATTGAACCCAGACCCCCTGCATTAGGAGCATGGAGTTTAGCCCCTGGGCCTCCAGGGAAGGCCTCCAGATTATTATCACACTGTTTTTTGATAATCTAATATATTACTATTATATTGTACATGTCAGCAGCACATCTCACAATTGGTCATTTCCATCCCCATGGGCTGCTGGCATTGGTAGGATGTTTCTGATTTCCTTGACTGCACTTTGATAAAGTCTTATTATTAAAAATAAACATTGATGAGATCAGCTTTGATAGAGAATTCTGTTCTTGGGATAACAGGTCATACATGAGCCAGCATGAGACCCTGAGATCTTGAGTGAGACTGTGGTGATGGAAAGCAAGGTTAAAGCCTTCTTTTGTGTATATTCATCCTCTGCTCTCATGCATATCGGTATCTCTCCCCAAACCTGGGTAGAGTTCTGTATTTCTTTCTCACACCTTGAGGATACTGCTGAAGAAATTTTTGCCACATGATTGGACTGAATAAGCCATCCACTGAAAACATGGTGATTAGTTTTGGATAACAGTTTCCTAAAACATTGTCCTGATTGCTAAAAGTACAGCCTTTGTCCATCTGTCTATCTGGTAGTTTTATTCAAGAAGGCAAATAATCAGCATAAGCCACACTTTCATTCACGGTCACTAACCTCCTGTTTCACAGCTAAGCCAAGGTAGGCACTCAGTGGTGTTAACACCAAGTCAGAATTCTCACTCCACAGTCACACCGCATGACTCAAACATGTACAGTTAGCTAACCTGGAACTTGATAATTCGGTAGAATATAATCAAGAAGCAGAGCGTAAAGAAAAATTGCTGTGGGGAGCCTTTCACAAAACTTTAAAAATAATTTGTTCTGATATACATTAACTCTTGCATTTTTCCTGGATCTGATTTAGTTCTACTTTGCACACAATTCTAGTAAGCTAGAATTCTCTTTTTTTTATTGGAATATAAGTGCTTTACAATGTTTTGTTGGTTTCTGCTGTACAACGTTGTGAATCAGCCATTGTTGTTCAGTCACTCAGTTGTATCCGACTCTTTGTGACCCCATGGACTACAGCACGCCAGGCGTCCCTGTCCATCAGCAACTCCTAGAGCTTGCTCAAACTCATGTCCATTGAGAAGGTGATGCCACCCAACCATCTCATCCTCTGTTGTCCCCTTCTCCTCCTGCCCTCAATCTTTCCCAGCATCAGGGTCTTTTCCAATGAGTCAGCTCTTCACATCAGGTGGCCAAAGTATTGGAGTTTCAGCTTCAGCATCAGTCCTTCCAATGAATATTCAGGACTGATTTCCTTTAGGATGGACTGGTTGGATCTCCTTGCAGTCCAAGGGACTCTCAAGAGTTTTCTCCGGCACCACAGTTCAAAAGCATCAATTCCTCAGTGCTCAGCCTCCTTTATGGTCAAGCTCTCCCTTCCGTACATGACCACTGGATCAGCCATATATATCCATATATCCCCTCCCTCTTGGATCTCCCTCACCTTCCTGTCCTGCCCCTCTATGTCCTCCCAGAGCACCAAGATGAGCTCCCTGTTTACA
>NW_024076331.1:0-1924 GCF_014754425.2 Oryx dammah
TGCCACGGATGCTCCACCTCGGGAGAAATGCGGACTTACATGTCCCCCCTCGAGACGAGGACTGACTCCCCTGTGGAGCCTGCAGAAGTACCCCAAGATCCATGACAGCACTGGAGAGGAATCCTCAGGTTCCGTCATAGACTCCACATGAGGACTTAGGCCCCTGCAGCGACTGCATAGGAATCCCAACAGGCCCCTCACAACTCGCATGGAGACTGGCCTTTCCTGAGGCCACAAGGGAGGGTCCCAGAAGTTCCTGTCGTAATTCTACAAGGTCCCGCCACAACTCGAGAAATTCCAGGAGGTTCTCCCCGCCAGGCGAGATGAGGCCCTTTTCCACTGAGGCGTCTCGAGGCAAATCCCCCCTTCCCTCTTGAACTTCGAACGGGTCCTTCACACCCTTGCTGCAACTCAAGAAGTTCCCCGACATACCCGCCTCCACTCGAGAGGAACACCTAGGGTCCCGCCCACATCAAGAGGAGCCCCATTTCCTCCTAATAGGTCGAGATGAGGGTTCCTTTCCCTGCTCTGTCGGGAAAGGATTCCCGGCTTCCCGGTCGCATCTCGGAGGATTCGCTCTCCACAGGAAAGAAGAGAGGAACTCCAGGGGTCGTGCCACCATTCCCAATGTGAACAAAATATATCAGTCCACTCCAGAAGAAACTAATTTCCCTGCAATTCTTTGACATGCACGCCAAGGATCGACTCACACCACGTTGACAAGTGTGACAGCCCTGTTGGAAAGCCTGGTTGAAAGCCTCCAAGAATGCCACAGATCCCTGTATCAAGGTGCCGGGAAGCCTGCCACGGCTTCTCAATCTCGTGTGGAAAGCGGACGTGCATGTCCCCACTCGAGACTAGGACTGACTCCCCTGTGGAGCCTCCAGAAGTACCCCAAGATCCATGTCAGCACTGGAGAGGAATCCTCAGCTTCTGTCAAAGACTCCACGCGAGGTCTTAGGCCCCGGCCCCGAGTGCAGAGGAATCCTGACAGGCACCTCGCAACTCGCCTGGAGACTGGCCTTTCATGAGGCCACAACGGAGGGTCCCAAAGGTCCCCGTCATAACTCGGAAGGTACCGACGCAAATCAAGAAAATCCAGGTTGTTCTCCCCTGGCGAGATGAGGCCCTTTTCCCCTGAGGCGTCTCGAGGCAAATCACCCCTTCCCTCTTGAACTTCGAAAGGGGCCTTCACACCCTTGCTGCAACTCAAGAAGTTCCCCGACATACCCACCTCCACTCGAGAGGAACACCGAGGGTCCCACCCACATCAGTAGGAGCCCCGATTCCTCCTCATAGCTCGAGATGAGGGTCCCTTTCACTGCTTCGTCGGGAAAGGATTCCAGCTCTCCTGTCGCATCTCGGAGGAGGAGCTCTCCAGAGGAAAGTCGAGAGCAACTCCAGGGGTCGTGCCACCATTCCCAATGTGCACAAAATATCTCAGTCCAGTCCAGAAGAACCTGTTCCCCTGCATTTCCTCGACATGCACGCCGAGGATCGACTCACACCACAGTGGCACGTGTGACAGCCCTTTGCGTAAAGCCTCGTGGGAAAGCCTCCAAAGAATGTCACAGATCCCTGTATCATGGCGATGGGAAGCCTGCCTCGGCTGCTCCAGCTCGTGAGAAAAACGGACGTGCATGTCCCCACCTGAGACGAGGACTGACTCCCCTGTGGAGCCTCCAGAAGTACCCCAAGTTCCATGTCAGCACTGGAGAGGAATCCTCAGGTTCCATCATAGACTGCACACGACGTCTTAAGGCCCGGCACCGACTGCAGAGGAATCCCGACAGGCCCCTCGCAACTCACTTGGAGACTGGCCTTTGCTGAGGCCACAAGGGAGGGTCCCAGAGTTTCCCGTCGTAACTCGAGAAGGTCCTGCCGCAATTCGAGAAAATCCAGGAGGTTCTCCCCTCCAGGCGAG
>NW_024076332.1:0-1924 GCF_014754425.2 Oryx dammah
TGCCACGGATGCTCCACCTCGGGAGAAATGCGGACTTACATGTCCCCCCTCGAGACGAGGACTGACTCCCCTGTGGAGCCTGCAGAAGTACCCCAAGATCCATGACAGCACTGGAGAGGAATCCTCAGGTTCCGTCATAGACTCCACATGAGGACTTAGGCCCCTGCAGCGACTGCATAGGAATCCCAACAGGCCCCTCACAACTCGCATGGAGACTGGCCTTTCCTGAGGCCACAAGGGAGGGTCCCAGAAGTTCCTGTCGTAATTCTACAAGGTCCCGCCACAACTCGAGAAATTCCAGGAGGTTCTCCCCGCCAGGCGAGATGAGGCCCTTTTCCACTGAGGCGTCTCGAGGCAAATCCCCCCTTCCCTCTTGAACTTCGAACGGGTCCTTCACACCCTTGCTGCAACTCAAGAAGTTCCCCGACATACCCGCCTCCACTCAAGAGGAACACCTAGGGTCCCGCCCACATCAAGAGGAGCCCCATTTCCTCCTAATAGCTCGAGATGAGGGTTCCTTTCCCTGCTCTGTCGGGAAAGGATTCCCGGCTTTCCGGTCGCATCTCGGAGGATTCGCTCTCCACAGGAAAGAAGAGAGGAACTCCAGGGGTCGTGCCACCATTCCCAATGTGAACAAAATATATCAGTCCACTCCAGAAGAAACTAATTTCCCTGCAATTCTTTGACATGCACGCCAAGGATCGACTCACACCACGTTGACAAGTGTGACAGCCCTGTTGGAAAGCCTGGTTGAAAGCCTCCAAGAATGCCACAGATCCCTGTATCAAGGTGCCGGGAAGCCTGCCACGGCTTCTCAATCTCGTGTGGAAAGCGGACGTGCATGTCCCCACTCGAGACTAGGACTGACTCCCCTGTGGAGCCTCCAGAAGTACCCCAAGATCCATGTCAGCACTGGAGAGGAATCCTCAGCTTCTGTCAAAGACTCCACGCGAGGTCTTAGGCCCCGGCCCCGAGTGCAGAGGAATCCTGACAGGCACCTCGCAACTCGCCTGGAGACTGGCCTTTCATGAGGCCACAACGGAGGGTCCCAAAGGTCCCCGTCATAACTCGGAAGGTACCGACGCAAATCAAGAAAATCCAGGTTGTTCTCCCCTGGCGAGATGAGGCCCTTTTCCCCTGAGGCGTCTCGAGGCAAATCACCCCTTCCCTCTTGAACTTCGAAAGGGGCCTTCACACCCTTGCTGCAACTCAAGAAGTTCCCCGACATACCCACCTCCACTCGAGAGGAACACCGAGGGTCCCACCCACATCAGTAGGAGCCCCGATTCCTCCTCATAGCTCGAGATGAGGGTCCCTTTCACTGCTTCGTCGGGAAAGGATTCCAGCTTTCCTGTCGCATCTCGGAGGAGGAGCTCTCCAGAGGAAAGTCGAGAGCAACTCCAGGGGTCGTGCCACCATTCCCAATGTGCACAAAATATCTCAGTCCAGTCCAGAAGAACCTGTTCCCCTGCATTTCCTCGACATGCACGCCGAGGATCGACTCACACCACAGTGGCACGTGTGACAGCCCTTTGCGGAAAGCCTCGTGGGAAAGCCTCCAAAGAATGTCACAGATCCCTGTATCATGGCGACGGGAAGCCTGCCTCGGCTGCTCCAGCTCGTGAGAAAAACGGACGTGCATGTCCCCACCTGAGACGAGGACTGACTCCCCTGTGGAGCCTCCAGAAGTACCCCAAGTTCCATGTCAGCACTGGAGAGGAATCCTCAGGTTCCATCATAGACTGCACACGACGTCTTAAGGCCCGGCACCGACTGCAGAGGAATCCCGACAGGCCCCTCGCAACTCACTTGGAGACTGGCCTTTGCTGAGGCCACAAGGGAGGGTCCCAGAGTTTCCCGTCGTAACTCGAGAAGGTCCTGCCGCAATTCGAGAAAATCCAGGAGGTTCTCCCCTCCAGGCGAG
>NW_024076333.1:0-1923 GCF_014754425.2 Oryx dammah
TGATGAACTATGGAATGAGGTTCATGACATTGTACAGGAGACAGGGATCAAGACCATCCCCATGGAAAAGAAATGCAAAAAAGCAAAATGGCTGTTTGGGGAGGCCTTACAAATAGCTGTGAAAAGAAGAGAGGTGAAAAGCAAAGGAGAAAAGGAAAGATATAAGCATCTGAATGCAGAGTTCCAGAGAATAGCAAGAAGAGATAAGAAAGCCTTCTTCAGCGATCAATGCAAAGAAATAGAGGAAAAGAACAGAATGGGAAAGACTAGAGACCTCTTCAAGAAAATTTGAGATACCAAGGGGACATTTCATGCAAAGATGGGCTCAATAAAGGACAGAAATGGTCTGGACCTAACAGAAGCAGAAGATATTAAGAAGAGGTGGCAAGAATACACGGAAGAACTGTACAAAAAAGATCTTCATGACCCAGATAATCATGATGATGTGATCACTAATCTAGAGCCAGACATCTTGGAATGTGAAGTCAAGTGGGCCTTGGAAAGCATCACTACGAACAAAGCTAGTGGAGGTGATGGAATTCCAGTAGAGCTGTTTCAAATCCTGAGAGATGATGCTGTGAAAGTGCTGCACTCAATATGCCAGCAAATTTGGAAAACTCAGCAGTGGCCACAGGACTGAAAAAGGTCAGTTTTCATTCCAATCCTAAAGAAAGGCCATGCAAAAGAATGCTCAAACTACCACACAATTGCACTCATCTCACATGCTAGTAAAGCAATGCTCAAAATTCTCCAAGCCAGACTTCAGCAATACGTGAACCGTGAACTCCCTGATGTTCAAGCTGGTTTTAGAAAAGGCAGAGGAACCAGAGATAAATTGCCAACATCTGCTGGATCATGGAAAAAGCAAGAGAGTTCCAGAAAAAACATCTATTTCTGCTTTATTGACTATGCCAAAGCCTTTGACTGTGTGGATCACAATAAACTGTGGAAAATTCTGAAAGAGATGGGACTAGCAGACCACCTGACCTGCCTCTTGAGAAATCTGTATGCAGGTCAGGAAGCAACAGTTAGAACTGGACATGGAACAACAGACTGGTTCCAAATAGGAAAAGGAGTACGTCAAGGCTGTATATAGTCACCCTGCTTATTTAACTTCTATGCAGAGTACATCATGAGAAACGCTGGACTGGAAGAAACACAAGCTGGAATCAAGATTGCCGGGAGAAATATCAATAACCTCAGATATGCAGATGACACCACCCTTATGGCAGAAAGTGAAGAGGAGCTAAAAAGCCTCTTGATGAAAGTGAAAGAGAAGAGTGAAAAAGTTGGCTTAAAGCTCAACATTCAGAAAACAAAGATCATGGCATCCGGTCCCATCACTTCATGGGAAATAGATGGGGAAACAGTGGAAACAGTGTCAGACTTTATTCTGGGGGGCTCCAAAATTACTGCAGATGGTAACTGCAGCCATGAAATTAAAAGACGCTTACTCCTTGGAAGAAAAGTTATGACCAACCTAGACAGTGTATTCAAAAGCAGAGACATTACTTTGCTGACTAACGTCCGTCTAGTCAAGGCTACGGTTTTTCCTGTGGTCATGTATGGATGTGAGAGTTGGACTGTGAAGAAAGCTGAGCACAGAAAAATTGATGCTTTTGAACTGTGGTGTTGAAGAAGACTCTTGAGAGTCCCTTGGACTGCAAGGAGATCCAACCAGTCCATTCTGGAGGAGATCAGCCCTGGGATTTCTTTGGAAGGAATGATGCTAAAGCTGAAGCTCCAGTACTTTGGCTACCTCATGCGAAGAGTTGACTCATTGGAAAAGACTGTGATGCTGGGAGGGGTTGGGGGCAGGAGGAGAAGGGGACGACCGAGGATGAGATGGCTGGATGGCATCACGGACTCGTTGGATGTGAGTCTGAGTGAACTTTGGGAGTTGGTGATGGACAGGGAGGCCTG
>NW_024076335.1:0-1922 GCF_014754425.2 Oryx dammah
GCAGGCTTCCTGGCACCTTAATACAGGGATGTGTGGCATTCTTTGGAGGCTTTCCCACGAAGCTTTCCGATAGTGCTGTCACACGTGCCACTGTGGTGTAAGTGGATCCTCGGCGTGCATATCGAGGAAGGGCAGGGTAATCAGGTTCTTCTGGAGTGGACTGAGACATTTTGTGCACATTGGGAATGGTGGCACGACCCCTGGGATCCTCTCGAATTTCCTGTGGAGGGCGCCTCCTCCGAGATGCGACAGGAAAGCCGGGAATCCTTTCCCGAAGAAGTGGGTAAGGAACCCTCATCTCGAGCTTTGAGGAGGAAACGGGGCTCCTCTTGATGTGGGCGGGACCCTCGGTGTTCCTGTCGAGTGGAGGCAGGTATGTCACGGAACTTCTTGAGTTGCAGCAAGCGTGTGAAGGACCCTTTCGAATTTAAAGAGGGAAGGGGTGATTTGCCTCGAGACGCCTCAGCGGAAAAGGGCCTCATCTCGCCGGGAGGGGAAAACCTCCTGGATATTCTCGAGTTGCTGCGGGACCTTCTCGAGTTACGACGGAGACCTCTGGGACCCTCCCTTGTGGCCTCAGGAAAGGCCAGTCTCCATGCGAGTTGCGAGGGGCCTGTCGGGATTCCTCTAAAGTCGGTGCCGGGGCCTAAGACCTTGTGTGGAGTCTGTGACGGAACCTGAGGATTCCTCTCCAGTGCTGACATGGAACTTGCGGTACTTCTGGAGGCTCCACAGGGGAGTCAGTCCTCATCTCGAGTGGGGACATGCACGTCCGCTTTCCTCACGAGATGGAGCAGCCGTGGCAGGCTTCCCGGCGCCTTGATAAAGGGATCTGTGGCATTCTTTGGGGGCTTTCCCACTAGGCTTTCCGACAGGGCTGTCATACGTGCCACTGTGGTGTGGGTGGACCCTCGGCGTGCATGTCGAGGAGGTGCAGGAAATCAGGTTCTTCTGGAGTGGACTGAGACATTTTGTGCACATTGGGAATGGTGGCACGACCCCTGGATTTCCTCTCGACTTTCCTGTGGAGAGCGCCTCCTCAGAGATGCGACAGGAAAGCCGGGAATCCTTTCCCGACGAAGCAGCGAAAGGAACCCTCATCTCGAACTATGAGGAGGAAACGGGGCTCCTCTTGATGTGTTTGCGACCCTCGGTGTTCCTCTAGAGTGGAGGCGGGTATGTCAGGGATCCTCTTGAGTTGCAGCAAGGGTGTGAAGGACCCTTTCGAAGTTCAAGAGGGAAGGGGTGATTTGACTCGAGACGCCTCATCGGAAAAGGGCCTCATCTTGCCTGGAGGTGAGAAACTCCTGGATATTCTCGAGTTGCGGCGGTACCTTCTCGAGTTAGGACGGGGACCTCTGGGACCCTCCCTTGTGGCCTCAGGAAAGGCCAGTCTCCATGCGAGTTGCGAGGGGCCTGTCGGGATTACTCTGTAGTCAGTGCCTGGTTCTAAGACCTTGTGTGGAGTCTATGACGGAACGTGAGGATTCCTCTCCAGTGCTTACATGGATCTTGGGGTACTTCTGGAGGCTCCACAGGGGAGTCAGTACTCGTCTCGAGTGGGGACATGCACGTCCGCTTTCCTCACGTGCTGGAGCAGCCGTGGCAGGCTTCCCAGGCCTTGATACAGGGATCTGTGGCATTCTTTGTGGGCTTTCCCTCGAGTCTTTCCGACAGGGCTGTCACACGTGCCACTGTGGTGTGAGTCGATCCTCAGCGTGCATGTCGAGGAAGTCTAGGGAAATCAGGTTCTTCTGGAGTGGACTGAGACATTTTGTGCACATTGGGAATCATGCCACGAACCCTGGAGTTCTTCTCGACTTTCCTGTGTAGAGCACCTACTCCGAGATGCGACAGGAAAGCAGGGAATCCTTTCCCGACGAAGCAGGGAAAGGAACCCTCATCTCGAGCTATGAGGAGGA
>NW_024076336.1:0-1922 GCF_014754425.2 Oryx dammah
TTTTCATACAATTACTGTTTGAGTTCAGTGAGTCCATATCACACAAGAGGCATCACACGCTCCTGGCAGAAATCATCAGGACCGTGAGAAGCACGGAGTGGCTGCCCTCAGGGAGGAGACAGGACAGCCCTGAGACAGCGACTGGAGGGCAGCATGGAAAGGTGCTGGCCCCCGACAAAGGTATTGTCTTTTCATCTTGGGTGCTAGTTTCAGAGTGCTTTCAGTGTGAAGACTTTCCTTTGCTGTATGCTGAAGAGAATTCCAATTTCTGGGTTTCATACTTCTAAAAGCATTTCTATGAGTTTGGAAGAAACTCTTTGAGAAAGCAAGATTAGGAGAAAATGCTTTGTTCTAAGACAAACATGAATAATAGGGAAAGAATAGAAATCTCATATCAATGCAGATAATCCAATACACGCAGAGGCAGGAAGCAAAGAGCAGGGGCTGTGAAGTGCATGGTTCTGCTCTCCAGTCCTGGGCTGCCCCGGGTTGGATCCTAGTTCTCTTTTCCATAAAGTCCCTTGTCCATACTTGCTGGTCATGTCACTTTCTGGAGCCTCTGCATTGCTACTGAAAGACCAAAGCCCAAAGAGTTCAGAAGCCAATTTTTGCCCTTCTTGCACTATTAAACCAAGAAGCTTTATTAATGAATGAAATGTTTGGTTTTCTGCAACCTCCAAGGGGACTCACGCCAAGGGGCACCTTCCAGGACTGCAGCTGCTAGTGCCCTTGTCCCCACAGCAAGCCACTGCAGACCCACCTCCACAGGAGACTCCACCTTTAGCAGGTAGGTCTGGTTTGGTATCCTGTGGGGTCACTGCTCCTTTCCACTGGGTCATGGTGCACTCAAGATTTTGTTTGTCCCCTTGGAGAATGGAGTCTTTTTCCAACAGTCCTGTGGAAGTCCTGTAATGAAATCCCACTGGCCTTCAGAGTCAAATTCCTTGGGGATACCCAGTCCCTTTGCCAGATCTGCAGGCTTGGAAGCATGACATAAGGCTCAGAGCATTCACAACAGTGGGAGAACTGTTTTGGTATTATTGTTTTCCAGTTTGTCAGTTCCCCATCTGGCAGGTATGGGATTTATTTTTATTGTGATTGAGCACCTCCTTCGTCTCGTTACAGTTTCTTCTTTGTCTTTGGATGTGGGGAATCTTCTTTGGGTGGGCTCCAGAGTCCTCCTGTGGATGGTTTTCAACAGCTAGTTGCAATTTCAGTGCTCTCACAGGAGGAGATGAGTGCATGTCCTTCTATTCTGCCATTGTGAACCAGAAGCTAAGACAAAACTTTGATATTTCACCATCTGAAATAAGCTGAACTATCTCATGCACACCCACCATATCTTTTATTCACCACAATGGATGTACTTTGGCTGAGATTTGAACAGAGGGTTAATTACTGGAAATAGGTATGTTGCCTGTCTTCAAATAGTATGATTTTCTAAGAAAGATCTTCAAAATCAAATGTCAATGTGCTGTACAGAAAATAATGTTATTGAGGCATATCCAAGTTCCAGCAGTAACAAGTCAGGGTTCATTTATAAACATTGATCAACAAAGATCCCACCAATTTATACATTTCCCATATTTCAACTTTTATTATTTTAAGAATTTCTTATAGTCTGTAGTTTACAAGATCAAAGTCTTTCTTTTCATTTTAAACTCCCCTCCCCCACACACATCCTCCATCAGGACCTTCTGAGAGTCCCTTAAATGGAGAGGAATTGACTCCCCAGAGCAGGAGCATGTCTCCATTTCTCATTCCCACCTAGTATCCTGCACAATGCTAGGATACTACTGGTCCTCAGGGTTGTCAATAAAAGTTTAAGTGTAACAATGATAATAATAATAGTGATAAGCTTAAAAGAGTTTTACTAGTTAAACTGGTTGAATACGACAATCTTGCTGCATTCTTTGTGGGTT
>NW_024076337.1:0-1921 GCF_014754425.2 Oryx dammah
AATAGCAAAACTGGAACCTGCCTCATGCTGCCAACTATATATATATAGAGAGAGAGACAGAGAGAGCGCTATATATATATACATAGATGGAGATATAGATATAGCATTTACACTGCACTTGAAACTATTTACACGGCATCCACATTGTATGAGGTATGATAAGGAATGTGGAGATGACTGAAAGCACGAGGGAGCATCCCCTGAAGTTACATGCAAAGACTGCACCATTTTATACGAGGGACTTGAGCACCCATGGATTTTTGTGTCTGCGGGTGCAGGGTTCCCGTGCCCAATCTCCCAAGGATACCGAGCAGAGAGGACGGGGCCTTCTTAAGACTTCTGCTGCTCCCCCTGTCTTGGACGCTGTCTCAAGTACCGCCACCCAGCTCCTGACCTGCCTCCGTCCACAGTTTCTCTGCCAGGCTTCCCTGACCATGATGTCAGAAATCACAGCCTCCCCCAACTCACATGCCATATTCACCTCCAGAGATATTGGGTTGCTGTATTTTTGTTTCTAGAACAACATGTGGCATCTGTCAGTGCTACATCCATGCTGCATAAACAAATACTAAGTGTTATTAACACAATCATTTATCTGGACCACAGGCTCGACCCACTCATTCCTGGCTCCCCAGGTACTTACACTCGATCTTAGCCAGAAGGCTGAGAAGCCATTTCTCCAAGCGTTTCATGAAACCCAAATCTTAATGATTTAAAACTAGCATGCAAGGGAGAAGGTCAGCCAGCATGTAGCTGGATGCTGACAGGAGTGGTGGTGGTCACCGAAATAAACAGTTTGTAACACAATTTGTCTCCATGTAATACATTTGTTGATAACTTCCATGCCATTAGCACATTTCCTTGACATGAAGCGACATTCTAAAGTTTACCTGTGACCAATTCTGATACCAGATCACGTTTCATCAGTAGCATATCATAGCTTGTTTGTCTGTGCCTAAATGGTGGCCCTAGCGGTAAAGGACCCTCCTGCCAATGCAGAAGACATAAGAGACGCAGGTTCCCTTTCTGGGTCAGGAAGACCCCCTGCAGGAGGGCATGGCAAGGCACTCCAGTATTCCTGCCTGAAGAATCCTATGCACAGAGGAGCCTGCTGGGCTACAGTCCATAGGGTTGCAAAGAGTCCAACATGCCTGAAGCAACCGAGCTCACACACATACATATGTATATAAATATATATTTTATAGTGGCATGAAAATTAATGCTGTGGGGCTTCCCTCATGACCCAGTATTTGAGACTCCTCACTTCCATTCTAGGGGGCATGAGTTCAGACCTATGATCCCACAGGCCACAGTGTGTGGCAAAAAAAAAAAAAAAAAGGGAAGATGTTGTATCTTACAGCTGATGTCATCTTAGATTAATGAAAATTTTTAGTTTTTCATAAGCAGAATCCAGCCTACTAAATGCATGTCACAAGTCACTAATGGGATGCTAGCTGTGTTATATAGGCAAATGGTTTAGACAGGGATTGAGAAATTGCTTGCCTCCTGGTTTGTGGGTTTTTTTTTTTTTTCCCTCCCACCGGCAAGCTAAGAGTGATTTCTGTTCTAGGTTCTTTTGAACTTTTAAAAATACATTTCATAGTTTTATGGAGTCGGAATTTGGGGGAAACTAAGGAATATTTTATGACATGTGAAAATTACATGATATGTAAATTTCTGTGTCACAAATAAAGTTTCATTGGAACAGAGCCATGAACATTTGCCACTACCCCAGGCTGTTTCAGGCTGCTAATGGCAGAGAGCTCATGGCCCTTAGGGCCTGGTTATTCTCTAGCCCATTACAGAGAAATTTTGCACTCATGGCTGCAGAGGACAAAATGAAGCAATCCAAACCCCATGGCTCATCAGTCCGTTTGACTCAGGGCAGCTAAACACTTCCCACTCTGGGCCCCAGTGGAAG
>NW_024076338.1:0-1921 GCF_014754425.2 Oryx dammah
TGAGACGGGCCTACAGCCCCAGCTCAGGGAAGCAGCCCTGGAGCCAATACCTCCAGGAGGCGCGTGCGGTCTCCGCATGGAAGCCGAGTGTAGGGCACGCTGGAAAGCAAGCCTGCTCGGGGGAAGAGAAGGCTGCCCAGCTGCGTGCGTCTGCAAGGCCTGGCTGGAAATCCCAATTGGGCCTCCTGAACGGCAGAGCTCCAGGTCTGCTCATAGCCGGGTCGGGCAGAATCCCTGGTGTGAAGCTCCTCTCCCCTGGGCGAGATTTGCCCAGGCTTGTGTCACTGCTTGTGTTGCTGCCCAGGAAAGAGCATGCTGCCCCGGCTGGGAGACGCCACTGGTGCCTTCCTGGCCTCAGTTCCACTCCTGCCTTGCCTTTGAACCTAGGGGCCAGGAGCCCACGGGGAGGCGTTAGGGGCCGGTGGCTTTCACCGTGCCAAGGACTCCAGCACTTAGTACTGTGTCAGACGGGAGGGAAGCCCAACTGCAAGGCTTCTCCTGCTGGGGCTTGGACGCCCGGACTCAGCGCAGCAGGGAGAACAGCTGCTCACAGGGCCCCTGGGTGGGGGAGGCAGCCCCACAACGCGGAAGCTGAGACCGTGCTCTCCTGCCAGTGCTTGACACCCCGAGTTTCCCTAACGCTCTCCTCCGCAGCACAGAGGCGAGCAAGGAGTTGGGGACTGCCCCTGCGGTTCTAAGCACCCGCCCACAGCCCGAGCTCAGGGAAGCAATCCGGGAGCCAAGAATTCCGGGAGGCTCTTGGCGCCCCCGCATGGAAGCCGAGTGCAGAGCACGCTGTTAAGCAAGCCTTCTCGGGGAAGAGCAGGCAGCCCAGCTGCGTGCGTCTGCAAGGCCTGTCTGGGAAATCCCAAGTGGGCCTCCAAAACGGAAGAGCTGCAGCTCTGCTTAGATGCCCGAAATGGCAGAGTCCCTGGTGTGAGGCTGCTCTGCCCTGGCCGACACTTGCCCATATTTGCCTCGCTGCTAGTGTTCCTGCCCAAGTAGGAGCATGCTGCCCCAGGCTGGGAGACACCACTGGCGCCTTCCTGGCCTCAGCTTCTCTCCTGCCTTGCCTTTGCAGCTAGGGCCCAGGCACCCTTAGGCAGTCTTTAGGGGCCGGTGGATTTCACGCTGCTAAGGGCTCCTGCATTTAGAACGGTGTCAGATGGGAGGGAAGCCCAACTGCAAGGCTTCTCCCGAAGGGGCTTGGCCACTCGGACTCAGCGCAGCACGGAGAGCACCAGGCTTCCAGGGCCCCTGTGTGGGGGAGGAAGCCCCACAACGTGGAGGCTGAGACCCTGCTCGCCTGCCAGTCCTTGACACACCAAGTTTCCCTAGGGCTCTTCTCCACAGCACAGACGCTTGCAAGTGTTTGAGGCCTGCCCCTGCGGTTCTGAGCTCCTGTCCACAGCCCCAGCTCAGGGAAGCAGCCCCGGAGCCAAGACCTCCGGGAGGCGCGTGGCGCCCCCGCATGGAAGCCGAGTGCACAACACGCTGGATAGCGAGCCTCCTCGGGGGAAGAGCAAGCAGCACAGCTGCGTGCATCGGCAAGGCGTGGCTGGGACATCCCCATTGGGCCTCCAGAACGGCAGAGCTCCAGCTCTGCTCAGAGGCCCAATCTGGCAGAGTCCCTGGTGTGAGGCTGCTCTGCCCTGGGCGACACTAGCCCAGACTGCTCGCTGCTAGTGTTCCTGCCCAGGAAGGAGCATGCTGCCCCAGGCTGGGAGACGCCACTGGTGCCTTCCGGGCCTCAGCTCCTCTCCGGCCTTGCCCTTGCAGCTAGGGCCCTGGCGCCCTTGGGGTGCATCTAGGGCCGGTGGCTTTCACTCTGCCAAGGACTCCAGCTCTTAGCACTGTGTCAGATGGAATGGAACCCCAACTACAAGGCTTCTCCCGCTTTGGCTTGGCCGCCTGGACTCAG
>NW_024076339.1:0-1920 GCF_014754425.2 Oryx dammah
CTCAATTTTAAAAATGAGCAAACATATTCTTCGTGAAGTTACCAAAACTATTCTTCACTTACTTGATTTTCTTCTAATAATTTTTTCATTTGGCATGTGATATGTCGTAGATCCAAATATATATTGTGTCTGCACTCAGGAAGCATGTAATATTGGAAAGGCCATTACAAAACAGTGCAATTGAAGCTACCACAAGGGAAAAATAAAATATGGGCACTAACAGAGGCATCCAATTGGAAAAAGAGTATAAGGGGATACTACCTAAGATAGGTGGTGTCTATGTCAAGACTTTTAAAAGAATTCACCAAAGATGGAGTCAGGTAAAGAGTATTACAGAAAAAGGGAAATAGAATGTGCAAATATATAGTCAAGATTTTGTTTAGGAGGATGACATTAACTCAGAATGACTGGAGCACACAACCCCAAACAGGCAACAATAAATATAAAATTAAAACAATAAGCAGAAGCCACCTTGTGAAAATAATTATGAACTATTATGAGATGCTGTGTATTATCTGGAAGGCATTGAGAAGCACTGTAAGGGATCTGCATGGCAAATGTTACACTGAAATGTTAGTATATGAAATATGATTTCATATATGCATATGTACTTATATATGTAAGTACTTATATATATATATATACACTCATCAGTGGCCACAGGACTGGAAAAGGTCAGTTTTCATTCCATCCCAAAGAAAGGCAATGCAAAAGAATGCTCAAACTACCACATAATTGCACTCATCTCACACACTAGTAAAGTAATGCTCAAAATTCTCCAAGCCAGGCTTCAGCAATATGTGAACCGTGAACTTCCTGATGTTCAAGCAGGTTTTAGAAAAGGCAGAGGAACCAGAGATCAAATTGCCAATATCTGCTGGATCATCAAAAAAGCAAGAGAGTTCCACAAAACCATCTATTTCTCCTTTATTGACTATGCCAAAGCCTTTGACTGTGTGGATCACAATAAACTGTGGAAAATTCTGAAAGAGATGGGAATACCAGACCACCTGACCTGCCTCTTGAGAAACGTATATGCAGGTCAGGAAGCAACAGTTAGAACTGGACATGGAACAACAGACTGGTTCCAAATAGAAAAAGGAGTATGTCAAGGCTGTATATTGTCACCCTGCTTATTTAACTTCTATGCAGAGTACATCATGAGAAACACTGGGGTGGAAGAAGCACAAGCTGGAATCAAGATTGCCAGGAGAAATATCAATAACCTCAGATATGCAGATGACACCACCCTTATGGCAGAAAGTGAAGAGGAACTAAAAAGCCCCTTGATGAATATGAAAGTGGAGAGTGAAAAAGTTGGCTTAAAGCTCAACATTCAGAAAACGAAGATCATGGCATCTGGTCCCATCACTTCATGGGAAATAGATGGGGAAACAGTGGAAACAGTGTCAGACTTTATTTTCTGGGGCTCCAAAATCACTGCAGATGGTGATTGCAGCCATGAAATTAAAAGACACTTACTCCTTGGAAGAAAAGTTATGACCAACCTAGATAGCATATTCAAAAGCAGAGACATTGCCATGAAATGTCTGTCTAGTCAAGGCTATGGTTTTTCCAGTAGGCATGTATAGATGTGAGATTTGAACTATGAAGAAGGCTGAGTGCTGAAGAATTGACGCTTTTGAACTGTGGTGTTGGAGAAGACTCTTGAGAGTCCCTTGGACTGCAAGGAGATCCAACCAGTCCATTCTGAAGGAGATCAGCCCTGGGATTTCTTTGGAGGGAATGATGCTGAAGCTGAAACTCCAGTCCTTTGGCCACCTCATGCAAAGAGTTGACTCATTGGAAAAGACTCTGATGCTGGGAGGGATTGGGGGCAAGAGGAGAAGGGGCCGACAGGGGATGAGATGGATGGATTATTTTGTTTAATAACAAAAATATTACCTACACTTCACTGAA
>NW_024076340.1:0-292 GCF_014754425.2 Oryx dammah
CCACTCGAGACGAGGCCTGACTCCCCTGTGGAGCCCACAGAAGGACCACAAGATTATGTCAGCACTGGAGAGGAATCCTCAGGTTCCGTCATAGACTCCACACTAGGTCTTAGGCTCCGGAACTGACTGCAGTGGACTCCCGACAGGCCCCTGGCAACTCGCATGGAGACTGGCCTGTCCTGAGGCCACAAGTGAGGGTCCCAGAGGTCCCCGTCGTAACTCGAGAAGGTCCCGCCGCAACTCGAGAAAATCCAGGAGGTTCTCCACTCCAGGCGAGATGAGGCCCTTTTCC
>NW_024076340.1:392-1920 GCF_014754425.2 Oryx dammah
GTCGAGAGGAACTCCAGGGTTCGTGCCACCATTACCAATGTGCACAAAATGTCTCAGTCCACTCCAGAAGAACCTGATTTCCCTGCACTTCCTCGACATGCACGCCAAGGATCGACTCACACCACAGTGGCACGTGTGACAGGCCTGTCACAAAGCCTCGTGGGAAAGCCTCCAAAAATGCCACAGATCCCTATATCAAGGCGCTGGGGAGCCCGGCACGGCTGCTCCAGCTCGTGAGGAAAGCGGACATCCATGTCCCCACTCGAGACGAGGACTGATTCCCCTGTGGAGCACCCAGAAGGAACCGAAGATCCATGTCAACATTGGAGAGGAAACCTCAGGATCCGTCATAGACTCCACACGAGGTCTCAGGCCCCGGCACCGACTGCAGAGGAATCCCGACAGGCCCTCGCAACTCGCATGTAGTCTGGCCTGTCCTGAGGCCACAAGGGAGGGTCCCAGAGATCCCCGAGTAACTCGAGTAAGTCCCGCCGCAACTCGAGAAAATCCAGGAGGTTCTCCCCTCCAGGCGAGATGAGGCCCTTTTCCCCGGAGGAGTCTCGAGGCAAATCACCCCTTCCCTCTTGAACTTCGAAAGGGTCCTTCACACCCTTGCTGCAACTCAAGAAGTTCCCCGACATACCCACCTCCACTCGAGAGGAGCACCGAGGGTCCCGCCCACATCAAGAGGTGCCCCGTTTCCTCCTCAAATCTCGAAATGAGGGTTCCTTTCCCTGCTTCGTCGGGAAAGGTTTCCCGGCTTTGCTGTCACATCTCGCAGGCGGGGCTCTCCACTCGAAAGTCGAGAGGAACTCCAGGGGTCGTGCCACCATTCCCAATGTGCACCAAATGTCTCAGTCCACTCCAGAAGAACCTGATTTCCCTGCACTTCCTCGACATGCACGCCGAGGATCGACTCACACCACAGTGGCACGTGTGACAGCCCTGTCGGAAATCCTCGTGGGAAAGCCTCCAAAAATGCCACAGATCCCTGTATCAAGGCGCCGGGAAGCCTGCCACGGCTGCTCCAGCTCGTGAGGAAAGCGGACGTGCATGTCCCCACACGAGACGAGGACTGAATCCCCTGAGGAGACCCCAGAAGGACACCAAGATCCATGTCAGCCATGAAGAGGAAGCCTCAGCTTCCGTCATAGACTCCACACGAGGTCTTAGGCGCCGGCACCAACTGCAGAGGAATCCCGACAGGCCCCTCGCAACTCGCATGGAGACTGGCCTGTCCTAAGGCCACAAGGGAGGGTCCCAGAGGTCCCCGTCGTAACTCGAGAAGGTCCCGCCGCAACTCGAGAAAATCCAGGAGGTTCTCCCCTCCAGGCGAGATGAGGCCGTTTTCCGCTGAGGCGTCTCAAGGCAAATCACCCCTTCCCTCTTGAACTTCGAAAGGGTCCTTCATACCCTTGCTGCAACTCAAGAAGTTCCCCGATATACCCGCCTCCACTCGAGAGGAACACCGAGGGTCCCGCCCACATCAAGAGGAGCTCCGTTTCCTCCTCAAAGCTCGAGATGAGGG
>NW_024076341.1:0-1920 GCF_014754425.2 Oryx dammah
CAGATAATATTTCAGTAGGTAGGTCTTCTCCTGGAGAAATACTGGAAGGCTCCGAGGGAAATCAATCTCAGCTCCACGCTTTGGTGTGGAGATCCTCTGTGGGGAGGTCCTCTGTGTGAAAATGGATTTGCTTTGTGGATGGCCAAGCCTGGCATCGGGAAGGCTGGAGTCATCTTGAAATGCATCCACTGTTTGAGGGCCGAGTGTAGACGCTGAGGGAACAGTGCTAGATGACATCTGACTGCCACTGCTTATTGTGATCGTCTTACTGCTGTTAGAGGAAATCTCCTGAGGGCTCTCTGGCACCTCAGAGACGTCCTGACTGTAAAATGGAACCTGAAGCTCGGAACTGCGTGGCTGTTTCTTTTTCCCTCTAGATTTCATCTGTTTGGTATTCATTTGCGTTATCAGTTTGACAGCCACATACCTCTCAGGTCCCGGCGGAGGGTCCCTGATCAAAATAACTGACTCGCTCTTTTGAGACCCAGGGATGAAGTCATCATCACTATCAGAAAAAGAACGGTGAAACTGTGGCTGTTTCCTCTTGAGCCTAGCCGAAAGCTGCTTGTTTTCTTCTGTTAGTTTATTCCTTTCTGCTGTGAGCTCACCAGTAAATTTCAGATTTTGTTGCTGGATATCATAAGATTCTTGCTGTAGCGTATTTCTGTCCGTTTCGTTTACTGTAGAGCGATCACAGACTTCCGCGTTTAACTGACCTTGCAGGTCATGGATAGGGTCATTCAGGGCTCTCCGCTGCTCCGTAAACTCTTTAATTCTGGATATGGAGCCTGTCCACCTCCCGTCTGACAATCGCTCTTTCCTCAAACTGGTTCCTTTCCCCTGAAGTCCGCGTGGCTCTCTGTCATCGAGCTCTTTTAGTGTTTGCCAGGTTTCTTTAGAATCTTCAGAAGACACATCACAGAGTCTAATCTGTACTTTATCTCCTTCACAAGAGCTCTGCCCACTTTCCCTGTCTTCTTCACCCACGTCCCCCGCCTTCATCTTGATTTCCCTGATGGGACTGGGAAACAGGGGAGACAGGCACCACCAGAAAAATGGTGGAAGGCCCCCAGACGGGATGACAGTTTAAACTCTTGTACAGACCTGTGAAGCGACCTCAGGGCACTGGGTGGGCGATCGGGCGGGCAAGAGGATGGATCGAAGATGGCTCGGGGTGGATAGGAGGGCACGGTTGGGGGGCTGGAAGGAGACACCAGCCTCCTTTTGCCGAGAAGAGCGAAGGCACATGGGAGGGAAGGTGGCGCCTTCAAGCCACCCTGTGTCGGACCGGAGACTCGAGAGACCGGAAACGCAGTGACTTCTGGGAAAGCCCCGCGAGCTGAAGTGCATCCCAAAAGGCGGGGGTGGGGGTTGGGGAGTTGAAACTCACCCCTTGGTTTATTTTTGCAACAAATTAATTTGACCCAATTTTAGCATCTTTCTTCCTGACACTCAATATTTTATAAACATTGAAAAGCACAAATACCCATGGTCATTAGCAAGTTGGACGTGAAGTCAAAAGCCATGCACTCTTTCCTCCCTGTCACCCCTCCGTTTAGGCAACATTGCTTAGTCGTCCATTCCTAGATTTGGAGTCTCTCGGGAGACTGGCAATTCTGTAACTGATTACTGTTGCCACCCATGCTAGAGCTTTGCTGGTGGCTCAGTAGGTAATGCGGGAGAGCCAGGGTCAAACTCTGGATCAGGAAGATCCCCTGGAGAAGGAAATGGCAACCCACTCCAGTATTCCTGCCTGGAGAATTCCAGGGATAGAAGAGCCTAACACATGAATTTTCAAATATTATTTGTTAAAATGCAAAGTATGGTAATATAGGACTAAGATGCTACTGTTTTTCTTCCTAGAGTGTGTTTATTTCACTTTAGATACATGGGGCAAAGAATCATAGCAAGGTAATTCCC